>NC_072476.1:79899056-80199056 GCF_027574615.1 Eptesicus fuscus | reverse complement strand
TGGTTGTGGGCACATCCCCAGTAGGGGGTGTGCAGGAGGCAGCTGATGGAAGTTTCTCTCTCATCGATGTTTCTGACTCTCTATCCCTCTCCCTTCCTCTCTGTAAAAAATCAATAAAAATGTATTTTAAAAAATGATGAGTCCAAACCCTTATATCATATCATATAAGACATTTTTAAGTGGGTTATACACCCAAATGTAAGAAATAAAACTAAAAAGCTTTTTGAGGAATATAATAGGAGAAAATCTTCTTGACCGCGGATTAGGAAACAGTTATACAACACCAAAACCACAACATGATTAATTAATTAATTAATTAACTTCATTAAAATTTAAAAATGATTGCACTTCAAAAGATACTACTAAGAAAATAAAATGATAAGTACAGATTGGGGAAAAATATTTACTAATTAATTAGGTATCTGATAAAGGATTTTCATCCAGAATATATGAGGAATTCTTACAACTCAAAATTAAGAAGTCAAAGAACTCATAAAAAATGGCCAACACATTTAGATAGAAATTTCATCAAAAGATATACAAATGTTCAACAAGCACAAGAAAAAAAGTGCTAAACATCATTAGTCATTAGAAAAATGCACATTAAAACCATGAAATATCACTTCTTATCTATAGAATGGCTATGAAAATGAAAAATATAGACAATAGCAAATGTTGATGTTGAGAAACTGGGATTCTTACATACTTCTGACAGTGCTAAAAAATGTAGCAGGCACTTAGAACAGTTTGGCAATTTCTTAAAATGGTATGTATATACCTACCATATGATAAACCATTCTACCAAGTAAAATTAAAACATATGTTGAACAAGATTATATGAATATTCATAGTAGTATTATTTATAATAACTAAAAAGTAGAAACAACCCAAACATCCATCAAATGGCAGATAAACAAAATGTGGCACATTTCATCATTAAAAACAAGACAACAGACCCCAAGTGGTAAGTCTCACATCACCAAACTGAGACTTAACTTGCAGTTTCAGTTCTCCCAGAAATGGAATCTTATACCAGTCAGTCAGGAACTGCCTGATCAGCACTAGTTAGGTAATCTTGGTAAGCCTCTGCCATTCCTTGCAATAACCAAACTGCTTTTGCCAATATCACTTCCTTGTTCAGGTTCCATTCTGCCTTTACAGATATATGGAATAGGCTAAAATTTGAGAAATAAACCCCTATATCTATGGTTTAAAAAAAAGTCAGCTTATGCCGAAACCGGTTTGGCTCAGTGGATAGAGCGTCGGCCTGCGGACTGAAGGGTCCCAGGTTCGATTCCGGTCAAGGGCATGTACCTTGGTTTCGGGCACATCCCCAGTAGGGGGTGTGCAAGAGGCAGCTGATCGATGTTTCTAACTCTCTATCCCTCTCTCTTCCTCTCTGTAAAAAAATTAA
This sequence comes from Eptesicus fuscus, assembly GCF_027574615.1. Taxonomy (NCBI): domain Eukaryota; kingdom Metazoa; phylum Chordata; class Mammalia; order Chiroptera; family Vespertilionidae; genus Eptesicus; species Eptesicus fuscus. The sequence continues at coordinate 80,197,642 of NC_072476.1, read as the reverse complement.
TAAAATATATTTTTTTAAAAAGTCAGCTTGTATAGCTCCTCCAAGTGCCTTTTTATCTACTAGATTGGATACTGCCCAATTCGAATCAAAGTTTGCTCAAATAAATTCCTAAATTTGTTTAATATGCCTCACTTTATCTTTTAACAGTCCTGGTATCAGAAAAGGGAACCAAAAGAGACCCCCAGGAGTCCCCAGGAACAAGGAGCAACCAGGGGTCCTTACCTGTTGAGCCGGCTGCTTTCCACTGCCTCAGCAGTTGGTGGCTTAGCTCTGTAGCTTTTGTATTATGAGTTTGCAGACTGAGTATTTCCTAACGGCCTCTGCCTGCCTGATTGCCCCTAACCCCTCTGCCAGCCTGCCTGATCGCCCCTAACCCCTCTGCCAGCCTGTCTGATCACCCCTAACTGCCTCTGCCTTGGCCCTTGCCTCCACGGCTTTGTCCAGAAGGATGTCCAGAATGACGTCCAGAAGGTAGTTCAGCTGTCTGGTCTAATTTGCATATTACGCTTTTATTATTATAGATAATTTAATCATTAACAAAAGATACTGACACTTGTGAAGATAAATGGTTTAATAAAACAGGGTAGCATAAAAATGCAAAAATATAAGAGAATTTATGACAGATATGGTAATTTACTTCAGGGGGGCAAAAGTAATCTATTAATAAATGATGGAGTGGAATCTTACTTCATCCTATATGTAAAAATAAATTTCAGGATGATTAAATATTTTAAGGTTAAAAAGTAATACAATAAATTTTATGCTGAAAATTACCGAGATTTATACATCTGTGGTGTGGGAAACAAATTCCTTAAAAAAAGATAGAAAATTTTGGAACAATATGCCATTGATTACACAAAAGGTTTTTAATTTAAATTTTGTCCAAAGATGAAAGACAAATAATAGACTGGGAGAAAAAAAATGCAACACATATGTCAATCAAAAGATTACATTTTCTAATATGCAAAGAATGTCCATAAATTAAGCATAATCAAATAAAAATGAAAACTTTTATGAATAGCTAATTTTGAAAAAAGCATATTCAAATGCCAGGATATATTTGAAAATTTGCTCAGTATCACTAATAAAGAGATATAAATTATAACCAAGAAATGGATCGGATTGGTAAAAACATAAAGAATTTTAATATTCACTCGTGGCCAATAAATTAATAAATTAACATTCAGACACTGCTAATAGGAGTTGTTACACTGTTTTTTTTTATAAATAACGTGACAATATCTACTGAAATTTTAAAATATATAATGTTTGACCTACAAATTGACTTTGGGGCTCTATCCCAGAAAAAAATATGCATAAGGTTGTTTGGAGGATAGACTTGCTTCTAACTCTGAGGCTAGGTTATTAGTAAGCAAGTGATGTTCAATTTGCATACCATATATACAGATATCCTCAAATAATACCATAAATTTTACATAAAATCGTTTATAGAACTAGGTACATTAAAATGTTCACAATAAAAGGCATGTAAGAAACTGAATCCAACTGAGACAGTAATAGATTTCCTGTCTGTAGATAAATTCACTCTTGTTGGAGGCATAGGATCATTGAACACAGTGGCAAGTGGAATGACACACTGATTAAATTATTTCTCTCCCACCGTAACACAGATAGCACAGTTAGCATCACTAATAATGAGGGGGGAAATGACATGAGATGCCTCCCACATAACACACTGAATAGGGTCTAACATTACTTGTGTAGTGCTCTATCCAAAAATGCATAAACTAAATCTAATCATGAGAGGGGAGGGGAATACAACTGGGAGACATTCTATGAAACAATAGTTCTTTACTCTGCAAAATGCCAGTGTCATAAAAGAGGAAAAAATGCTTATGTATTATTTCAGATTAAAGAAAACTAAAGGAATATGACAAGGAAGCTAAAATGGTATGACAACTACATATATTTCATGATGCTGACTAGATTTTAGATTTTTAAAAAGTTTCTGTAAACAATATTAAGACAATTGGTGACATTTGAATAAAGGCTGATATTAGACACTTATATTATATCAGTGCTTACTTTCCTAAATTTGATCAATGTATTATGGTAGCTAATAATTTTTTAAAGAATTTTAATCCTTACCCGAGGATATTTTTCCATTTATCTTTAGAGAGAGTGGAAGAGAGAGGGAAAGACAAAGAGAAATATTGATGTGAGAGAAGTACATGGATTGATTGCCTCCTGCATGAATCCTGACCAGGGCCCGTGCCAGGGAAGAGCCTGCAGCCGAGGTACATGCCCTTGACTGAAATCAAACCTGAGACCCTTCGGTTCGCAGGCCAATGCTCTATTCACTGAGCCAACCCAGCTAGGACTAATAATTATTTATTTTTAGAAGATTCAGGATGAAATATTTAGGAGTGAAAGGTACATGCTGAAGTATTTAGGAGTCTGCCACTTATTTTCAAATACTTTAGAAAAAACTGTATACACACATATACTAAAAATGATAAATCTAGGTGAAAGCTATATAGTTCATGTGCATATTTTGCATGGTTTTAAAATGCAAAACATTACAAAAAAATCTAGACAAACTGTAATCCTTTAAATTGTGGTAAGTAGGTGTATTAGAGTTACTGGTATATAAAGCAACAGAACCATGAGAGTATATATGGTTCTCTCTCTCCATATGTGGAGAGAGAGAGAGAATATATTGAGAGAGTGCAGAGAGAGAGAGAGAGAGACTGATTTTAAGGAAGTGGCTCATACATTTGTGGAGCTTGGCAAGTCTAAAATTTGTTGAGCAGGCTGGCAGGCTGGAAACTCAAAGGAGAGTTGATGCTGTCAATTTGAGTCTGAAATCTGAAGGGTAGAAACTCAGGCAGGGTCTGATGTTTAGTCTGGAGACAGAATTCCTCCTTAGGAAACCTCAGTCTTTGCTACTAAGGCCTTCAAATGATTGAATGAGGTCCACCCACATTATAAAGGGTAATCAGCTTTACTCAAAGGATATTGATTTAAATGTTAATCATATCTAAAGTACTAGTATACCAACACAGCAACATCTAGACTAGTGTTTGACTAAACAACTGGCACTGTGCTAAATTGCCAACTGCACACATAATTAGCCACGACATAGGGCTAAAGGTGCAGGATAGAATATGTTTCTTTTTAATTATTAAACTTTTACCATAAATGCATGATTTTTGTATTGTTAAAATCTTCTCTCCTCTCTATCAACAGATATTCATACACACATACACATATGCATATACGCACATACCACATACACACACAAAAACAAGACAAATGTGAACCTACTCAGGCCGTTGTGCTGGTTGCAGTAAGTCTGCATTACTAAAGAGTGGTGGCATCTACATGCACAGCAGCATCTAATATCCCGTGTCATCCACGATAAACCACCTGGACCAGTGGCTGTACCAGCCCAGCAAAATGACAGGCCATTTTTCCCGATAGCCCTAAGTTCCAAGTACATTTCTCCAGCTCTCCCAGAATTTCTGTGAACTACCCAATATCCTCCTAATTATTTTTTCAGCCAAGTATTTTCTTGTTTGCAACTAAGAATTCTGACTAATTCTGAATGTGATATCAGGAGGGAGCTGGGGGGAAGCTAATATTTCACTTTTGCTATGGTATGAAGACAGAGCTGAGGGAAGTGCAGGGCCCTATTATTATAGAATGGAAAGTTGGTAAACTTTGCTGTTGGTTGCAAAGTACTTACAAAGACGGTAAAATCAAAAGAATAGGATGACCTTTAGAATTCCGTATGTAGTTGGAGACTTCTTACTGTCTACAGTGATATCTACACTAAAGAAAGGCATAATCTTAGGCTGAAGGTGACCCCATTTAAAAGCTGAGGGAGAGAATGCAGACTTAACAGAATATAAACTTAAGACAAAGAAAGAGCCAAAACTTCCAAGGACTTTCTGTAGGCTTGTGGTGGGTGGTTTTTGGGTTTGTGTTTTTTTTTTTGAAATGGGGTCAAGCCTGGTGGCACCGATCAGATTGTGAAAGGATATGGGTTTAAATTGCTTTAACACTAAGGCTATTAAACCAAAAGACCAATGGCCAGACACCCCAAATTCCAAGAATCAAATGTATCTACAAAAGCTTTTTTTCCTGATAATTAACCAATTGAATTATTTATAAGGAGACATTAAATTTCAAAGGACCTGTGTAGCCAAAGCAACCCCAAATTTGTCCGGTAACAATCTGCAATTATTCAAACCCAAGGTAATCCCTAGGGTCCCTGAACTTGCAGCAACAGGAAGGGGTTGCTGCTAAAGTTTCACATCTCCTCACAAGAGCATCCCTAATGCCTATCTTATATATGGGCAAGGAAGTCTGCCCCAGAGAACAGAACCATCGGCTTATAGATTGATGACCAAAAGCAAACAAAAGCACTGCACTCCTTGGGGAGACAATGTCACCTTCCTCTTCAGTAGGATATGACATGTATCATGGATCAATGGCATGTGTGTATTGTTTCCCCATCATCCCTTTTACAAATAGTTTTTATTTTAGTTACTCATTTCAATCATCACTATGGAATACTGAGTGTGTTGAGATAAATAACATCTTTTTGCATAGTTTTCTGGACCATGAAGAGCTTCATGAAGACTTGATGGAGAGGATTGCTCATCACCTGGACACCCTAGACTTCAAGTTCAATGAAGTAAATACATGAGACTTGGAGTTATTTTTCCTTTTAATGAGGGAGCAAGTGATTTCATGGGGGTGGAGCTGTATATGAAAGTATGTTTTAAGATGACACTTGAAAATAGACATTGAGTAGACAACTACATCTGCTACATGTATAGAGTATCATGCCAATTTAAGAAAGAGAGAAATGTATATTATATGTATATATGTATATTTTTAGAAGAGTCTAGGGAAAGATGTGGAAGGACACTGTACCGGGTTGTAAATACAATCACCTCAAAAGGGTGAGAATAGGGGTTGCGGTGGGAAGATTATTTGCTTTTAAAAATACATACTTATATAATATTTTTTCCATTTCTACACTGTTCATATGATACATTTATGATTTTAATAATAAAGAAACATATTAGATGTGTTTAATTAGCAATTAAAGTTTCAATTAGATGACAAATGAACTTCAAATGTCCATTCAGAACTGTGCAAGTGATAAACAAGAAGACATATTGACATGAATATTCTAGGCTCTCTCTATACAATAGAAATACCCGTACTTTTCGGCGTATAAGACGACTGGGCGTATAAGATTTTCCTGGGTTAAAAAGTCATTTTATACGCCGGAAAATACGGTATATTGGACTATATTGATGGGATTAGATATAATGGATTAGATATATTGGACTACCGTATTTTCCAGCGTATAAAACGACTTTTTAACCCAGGAAAATCTTATACGCCCAGTCGTCTTATATGCCAGAAAATACGGTACATGCTTTATATAAAGGACAGAAATAAAATTCCTGGCCAGCACACTTACAACCTTCAATAAATGTAGGATCAGCCTGTTATTAATTAAAATTAAAAATCTAAACTGACTTCCAAATATGTCTCAAGACATCCCTTCTTCTAGAATTCAAATTTTCTACTTCATCTCCATCTGGACCTTCCCATTTTAGCAAAAACATTACGCAGCAACAGAAGCCATTATTTTTTGGTATTAAGCCTAGCACAATAATTTCAAAGACGATAGAATATAAGTGTAAGAGGAAGAAATCTATTGTTCTCTATAGTCTCATTAACCAGTTTCACAGCTACTTTACCCTTCCAATGAAAATGAAATACTTAAAGCTGCACATCTCAGGTGAATCAGTTCCAGGAAACAGCTTCCCCTCCACCCCGCAAAGGACTGGCCAGGCCATATTTGCCTTTAGTTTCTTTTTTAATGGCTGAGACTTGTTTGCCATTGATTATATCTACAGCAAGAAAGAAAACAAGGGACCTGAGATCGTCTGGCTGAAACAATTTCAGTATGGATGGTGATTTCCTCAGCCAAGTATGTGGCTGATTATCTATTACTAAAAGCTGGTCTAAAAGTGCTTTCTTCTCCTTTCCAGGTCCTTTCATCATAAAGCAATTCATTTCATGTTGCAAATGAGAAACATTTCGAGATGCCAGGCAACTGCTTCATCTCTGCAAAGGGAAAGCACTTTCTGCCTAAATGTGCCCTGTTCCAACCCCTGGCAGGAAATGACCAGGACAAAAAGGTCAAGGAGGAAAAACACCTTGTATGCAATCAGTCACCAATTATAGTTTGTGGGCAGGAAAACAGATGTGAAATGAGTTTCTCGGGATTGGTGTTGCCTGTGTCTAAGCCAGTGAGACTGAAGTCCTCTAAGTGAATAAGTAAAACCCCTGCTATGCTATTCCCCTGCAACAGTTCAGCTGTCTGGTGATATGATTGTTAGAGGATTCTTTTTTAAAGGTTTATGTTTTTTCCCAAATGAGTCAAATTTCTTTCTCTGTGTTGTGGATCAAAGCTGGGTTTTTATTCTATGCTTCTGGCATCATTTCTTGAGTTGTAAGGCTTATTTCCATAGATAGGACCTTTTCTTCAACCTCTGAAGAACTCATCATTGGAGAAAATCTAAAATGATCTTGAGATTGTGGAAAGTAAGAAGCAGGACAACAACATATGTTCAAGTATACATGTAGGTGAAGTAGAGGTAGATATCTTTTTTTAAAACTTGAGTTATTATACTGGGAGAGGTTTGTATCCCCTAAGTCTTGGATCCAGCTGAGCCAATCAGACACCAACATGTACATTTCTATCTATGAGATAATTTTTCATAAAGCCGAGCCCTTAATGCACAACAAGCCTATGAAAGGCGATCACAGGATCGTCTGGAACACAGAGGAAGCTGTTACCCAGGAGTAAAGGGAAATGCAGTCCTTCAACCAAATCTCATCACTACAACTGCTACAATGGTGAGAAAGAGCCTTCTCACCCCTTGGCCCTAATACTAAATACATGTCTGCAATCATCCTTCATTAGAGCCCTTTCAGGCACCAAAGTCAGGGGCCCAAGGTATGGATTGCACAGCAAGGTGATTCTGGACCAGTTTTTGGGTGAGATACAGGACAGCTATTGTTTCTATAGTTAGGCATTAATTTCAATATGTATAAAAATACATATATTATATTGCCTTAGCTGGTTTGGCTCAGCAGATAGAGCGTCAGCCTGCAGACCAAAAGGTTCCGGGTTCGATTCCAGTCAAGGGCATGTACCTGGGTTGCAGGCTCCTCCCCAGCCTGGGCCCTGGTCAGGGCTCATGCAGGACGCAACCAATCAATATGTTTCTCTCTCTCTGTCTTTCCCTCTCTCTTCCTCTCTCCCTAAAAATCAATGAAAAAAAAAAAAATCCTCAGGTGAGGATCAACAAAAATAAATAAAAATACATATTATATAAAGTAAATATAATTAGCACATGGTTATATGCATATTTTTTGTTTAAGATATTTAATTGAGTAAAAGAAGTGACTCAACTTAAAAACAATTTAAGTAAATAATAAGTCAGGTGGCCTTGAGAAATGGCATAAATACAAGGGTGATCCTCTAATGGCTGAGGCGGGGAAATCACGGCCCACGGAGCATGCACTCTGCACTATGGCCACCAAACACCTCTGACCTTCCAGTCCCCAGGAATATTGATCATCTTCTCTAATTCACATGAAACTAGCTTTCCTTTCCTTCCTGCTGGTGCCAACCTCAGGCAGTCAGACCAGGCCCTTTGACTTGCTTGCTGTATGACTTCTATCAGTTATTTAATTTCTCTGAAGTTTAATTACTTTAATGGGAAAATAATAATAATTCCAAAGAGTAAAAACTAATTTCAAAGAGTAGAAAAGTGGTTTCCAGGGGCTGGGGTGAGGAAAATAGGGAGAGGTTGGTAAAAGATACAAAATTTTTTAAATAAGCATTGTAGTAATTTCAATACCTACCTCCTGGCCAGTGTAAAATGCAGCAGTGTGGGTGAGAGTCAGTACAGCCCTCTCCAGTTTGGTCAGAGAAGGATGGCTGAGATGATGTTGTTGTTTTTAACTCACCCAATGATTTGTTGTTGTTGTTGTTGTACTGATTTGAGAGAGAGAGGAAAGGAGGGGTGGAGGAGAGCTAGAGCGAGAGCAAGAGAGCAAGAGCGAGAGCGAGAGCGAGAGAGAGAGAGAGAGAGAGAGAGAGAAAGGGAGACATCAATCACACACCCTGACTGGGGATCAAACCCTCAACCTAGTTATGTGCTCTATTGGTGTATGGGATGATGCTCCAACCAACTGAGCCACTTCTCTAAGTCTGAGATGATTATCTTTTGATCTAGCACAAAAATGTCCTAATCAAAGCTTGCATATGGATTACTTCCCCTTCTGGCAAGATGGAGTAGATGTATTTGTCCATATTCCTCCCACAAAGCACAACTAAAATCCCTGGATGTCTTATATATAAGGTAAACATAAGAGGACTCTGAAAAGTGGAGAGAAGGCAGATTGACAAGGGACCTCAAGATATGAGGAAAAAAAACTATGGTCCTCTGGGTTTTCTATTTGTCTCATATATTCCAGACCTATAGTTTAAGAAATTGGCAAGTAGCAAATGCCAATGGGCCCAGACAAAAACAGCCCTTTGCCCTACCCCCAAAAAAATTCTGCCCTCTGTAACCCAAAGATCGGGAAAGGGGCAGGCTAATAAGACATAAAACTTTTAAATAATAACCACCATTCTCCAGCTTTGTAGAACAAATTCTTTATCCCTTCTAGGTGATAACAAGACTGCCTCCCCATGCAGGATCACTGAATATTATTTAAGGAGGCCTGGAGTCACCACCCCCCCCCCCAATCAGTAATGATGCATTCCTCCCCTTCCATGCAATGAGATACTAATCTACACTAATAAAAGAGAAATATGCAAATTGACATCACTTAGCAACACCCACCAGCCAATCAGGAGTGAGTATGCAAATTAACCCAACAAAGATGGCAACACCCTGCCCCCCAGCTGCTCCGGGCCTCTGGGCAGCACCCATGCAGGTGCAGAGTAGCCGGGCAGGGCGGGATGCTTGCTATGAGGGGGAGGGCAGGGGGGCAGAGGGAGCTACAGACTGAAGGCTCCGGTCAGAGCGAAGACAAAAGGCAGTGGCCAGAGCGAAGGCCTGGGTCCTGGGTGCCGGAGGAAAAACCAGTGCCGGCAGCCAGGGGAAGGAAGGCCTATTGCATGAATCTTCATGCAATGGGCCTCTAGTATGAAATAAAAAGAAATGAACAATCGAGACAACAAAAAATATGGATAAATGCTGAGTAAACACAGGCAGACAATAAAGAATACAAATTGTATTATCCCATTTATATAAAAACTTATAAAATATAACTAATCTACAGTTGGGGAGGGGTTAGAGAGGAGTGGAGTGGGAAGAGAGAAGGGGCAAAGGGGCACGAATAAACCTTTGGTGAGGATGCAAATATTCACCCTCTTGTCTTTGGCAATGACTTCATGTGCGGATACATGTGTCAAATTTATCAAATTGTACACTTGAATTACATACCCTTTCTTGCATGTCAATTAGACTTCCATAAAGCTGTTCAAGAAAATACTAGACAAAACATCCCATTACTAAGGCTAATTAATCAGGATCTCTAGGGATTAGACCATCCAAGAATTTAATAGTTTTGGAAGCCTCCCAGGTGGTTCCAGTGTGCAGCCATGGTTAAGAAGCCTTGAAATACACAGACTCCAGAAAATAATAAAGGGAGAATGTGATCAGCTATGTTGATGTACTAGAGAATACAGACAATGGGAAATTAAAAAGAATCTACACGATCTGACTAGGAAAAGCTAATGCTGAGTTAGAAGAGACACATGTCAAAAAAGCTGTGAGTCACTACGTGATCTACATTAGTTACCCTGGATTCAATTAATCCTTTTACTCTGAGAACCTCAGAGAAAACCTTCCGGCAAGATTCTGGGGCTCAGTGTACATTGATTCCATGACACAGTGATAAATGACTCAGGTTTTATAACAAATTTACTGAGTGGGAAAACATAAACATATATATACTTTGCTTCTATTGTAGGTTTGCCCAGGGAACTCCTACAAGAAGGGAAAATCATGGTTTCAGATTAAAGCGGTTCCTTCACAACACAATGCAAGTTTGCCATAGCTTTCATTTTTTTAAAAAATCAAGGCAAGAAGAAAATATTTTTTCTCCTAATTTTCTGCTATGAAGTCATTATACAAATGAGAAGCCAATGCACAAACAAAGCCACCTTCTGTTTTAAGACATTGGAATTTCAAAGGATGATGAATGTTCTTCAGATACCCACCAAGGTTCCTAGAGACTTTCATCTGTGGTCTATGAGTTTTAGAAAATTGTGGACAATGTTAGATTACATCCATGCATACGTTTTGGAAAATAGGCCAGAGCTTTTATCCATAGGAAAAAAAAAAGAGCTTGCTGATCTAAAAGGGTAAAGAAAAATTACCTCAAAGCAAGCATATCTAAGCATATTTTTATTCGACAGGCTATATTCTCCAAATGGGAAACAATTTCCCTAAAGCATGAAGGTTAGGGTCTTGAGTAACAAGAATGCTTTTGTAGCAAACTGCTAGGTTAAGCAAAGCCACTGAACAGCTCTGATTACCTCATTTAGAGTTCTATCTAATATACGGTCAAAGCTTTCTGCCTCAGTGGCAAGGCACATTTGCAGGATGATGACAGATCGTCAGCTATTCTCACCATGTGTAGTTCTCTGCTGGAGCACTTCTGTGAAAAGCCAGGAGTCACAAAATGGGAGCTTTTCTGAGCAATTTTAAGGGAGCAAGTGTTTTCAAAGCCTTTTTCAGTCATTTTCCCCACAAGGCTAATTTTCCTCTTGAGTAAATGGCAAATACATCTCAATAAGGAGGGTAGAACCAGGTTATAAAGTGGATTGCACTAAGCTCAGGGGCGGGTAGAAGAAAGTACATACAGAAGGAACATGAGTGCTAAAAGATCATGGACTTGGTCAGCTAAGGAGGAAACAGCAAATCAAGAGCTCTGGATGAGAGTTGAAAAAGTTAATCTGGGCTTGAAAGAAAAATATGAAAATGTTATATTTTCAGAAATACCGTGCCTTTTATCCGTACAACTCACAAGAGGAGAAATTTATGGAATAGTTTTCATCCTCAAGCAACACAGATTCTTGACACACAGACACAGCCCAGGTCCCAGGGTCAAGCTTGCATTTATTGCTCCTCAGGAGCCCCTATAACAAATAAATCTCGCTGCATCACCACTATTATTCCATTTCCTAGTAAATTTCCTCTCTCTCATCCTCAAACATCTCTGATTGGTTAAACAGACACAAGAATTATCCCACCTTAGGCATGTTCCTTCTACCTTAGTTTCCCTGATGAAAGGGGTATTGGGGCAAGTTATGTCTTTCAGTCATGAAAAGTGCTCCAGTGTTATCATTATCTTTACTTCCATATTTATTTTGGTTCTTTTCTCAGCTCCCTGGAAGACACCGTATATGTAATGTTTTTGTTTTATTGAGGTACCCTACAGTGATTACTGAGACTCAGGAAAGGAAAATCACATTCAATAATATGGTAACCTTCTAGGCTTGTGACCTCTGGTGATAAAAAAATCTAATAAAAGTAGCTGATATTAGACAACATTATAATTCTTAAATTGGTTATGAGTATAAATGTTCCAGACATAATTTTAAGAGTTATTGGGATAGAGATAAGAAAGCAATATAGCTGTAACACTACCTCTGTAATGTGCATAAAAGGACTATGGATATGTCATGTGATTACTGCATTTTCCAACATAGATGATGGAGATGATACAAGAAGAGGAAGTAGCTTTATGTATATGAAGGAATCATGGTTATGGATGTAGCATTCATGCACACAATACCAAAACACTAAGCAGCATCTTGATCAGAGAAATAAAATTCCAGCAAACAGAAAAAAATAGTAAAATAACTCAAAATTTTATTTGTAATTCTCAAAAAAAGTAGATATACATTGATCAAGCCCACATTTTTTAAAATTCCTTCCCCCTTTCCTTGCCCACCATGTCCTACAAGCACCTCAGCTTCTCTCTAATCTTACTCTTCTGCTCTCTCTCAAACTAATTTTGCAAGTTCTGTCCATAGGTTCTTTCCTGCTTTACTCCTTATTCTGTACCAACAAAAGCTTAGAAGCTCAAATCTGTCAAGGCAAGACCCTTTGAAGAATATTGTAGGAGAAGAGAGTAAATACTCTGCTGTGGTCTAAATGTTTGTGCTGAATAACTGTGCTCCCCACCCCACCCCCAAAATTCATTATGTTGAAATCCTGACTCAAGGCTCAGGGTACTAGGATGTGGGCCTTTGGAAGGTGATTAGGTTGTGGGGTGGAGCTCTTACCATTGTGTCTAACAGAAGATACCCCAAAGAGCTTGCTCCTCCCTTCTACCAGGTGATGAGCCAGGGAGAAGGTGCCTCTATAAACCAGAAAGCTGGCCTTCACCACACACCAAATCTGTAGGTATTTTGATCTTAGTTTCCAGCCTCCAGAAATGTGAGGAAGAAATTTCTGTTGTTTATAAGCCACCCAGTCTATGGTATTTTGCTGTAGCAGGCCAAATAAACTAAGACACTAGTCAAGCCAGAATTCTCTTTATAAGTGGGGTGGGGGTGGGGGGTCATCTGTTACTAATTTTCCTCACATATGGGTCTAAGAAATTATCCAAAATACAGTTTCAACACCTAATTTGATAATCTTCAGCTTAATTTAATCTAAGACAGAGGGATTTTACAAAGTTATCAAAATGCAGCTAACACCTGCTTTTACGATGAGAATTAACATGCAGTCCAAACCATTTTTAAGAAAACCAGGGAAAGATATTTCCAATTTAGACAATGAGAAATATGCTGCTATTGCAAAACATTAGCGTATTATTATGGTAGATACTTCCCTTTTTCCCTCAGTGTTTTGTACTTAACAGTTTCTTATTACATCTTGGTTATTAAACTTTTACATTATTTTCCTTCCCCAAGTTCTTCAAGTCAAGCAATTCTTTAAAAAAAAATAGTGCTTTAAATTTATAAGATTTAATGAACTTGGAAGTGTTTCCAAACTCTCCACAGTGCTTAGGTACTTCAGGGAGATCTCAGACATAAGCAACTGCCAATAGGGGCCACGTGTTCTTAGTGTCTTTCATAGGAAGTAGGAAATTATCCACTAAACCCAACTGTGACACATCAGCTAGAAGTTGATGAGGTACAATGAGAACATGATGTTAGTAAACATGTTATTGATTCTTCAGAGAACTCATTCATACTCCAACTCCTACTACCTTGTCCAGATGTACTGCCATCCTGTCCTCAGCCACGTGCAAAGTGAGTCACTGATTTTCATTTGTCCAAAATTGAATATGTACTAGATAAAAGGAAATCCTCAAGGCTAAAAAGGGTTCTAGTAATAAAATATGCAATCATAACTTTAAAAGAAAAGATTCAGCTGTTAAAGACTAATGCCAACCACTATCCTTTTAATGTAGGAAAGAGGAGGTGTGGATGTCATATCTTGATGATGTTTGAAGGGATATTTCTCCCCTTCTTTTTCTATAACTTGTTTCCCTTGCTCCTCTTCATATTATTATGTCATTCTTATTGGTTGGAAACCCCCATAGTTTCCTGGGTGAAATCTGAAACCAGTCACTGTACATGGAGGGGAAAGTTTAAGCACTTATAGCAGGAAATAAAACCCTATTGCTCCATTGCTTCCAGCTTATGAAAGGCATGGCTGATGGTTGCAGGAAAGCATATGAATTAACCTTCCTAATCTTCCTTTTATCAGGTAGAAAAATGAAGTTTCATTTATACTGACAAAAACTTGATATCCAGTAATGACAATTATTAAGGCTTCGTTGTGCCTCATGGTAAACAAATTGACTAATGTTTCTGCATTTCTAGGAATTACTTCACTTTATGAAGTAATCAATTTTTAGAGAAGGGGACAATTACCCTTAGGCCATTAATGATGATAATCATAAATTCTTAATCTCAACCCTCTTAATTAGCTTACCCCAAATTAACATTCTCACTTTCTTTCATGTTCCTAGTTCAATAATGGTGCATGTTGATGCCAAGGAATTACAACATTTTGATAAACTATACCCATAGCCTAGCCTGGCATTGAAAAATTAATGTTTTTGGTAATGAGAGAACCAAGCAAGAGAGTGAGGCTATATTGAGTGAATCTCCATCACCTCTACTAAATTAAAAACATGTTTTCTACTGATAGTAGTCCATAACTGAGAGCATGCTCTTGTTTCCTGATGAATTTCCCATTGTTTCCTGATGAATATACACACTAGTGGCCTGGTGTATGAAATTTGTGCAATGGGGGGGATGGTTCCCTCAGCCCAGCCTGCACCTCTCCAATTGGGGACCCCTTGGAGGATGTCCGACTGCCGGTTTAGGCCTAAACTGGCAGTCAGACATCCCTCTCCCAATCTGGAACCACTGGCTCCTAACCACTCACCTGCCTGCCTGCCTGATTGCCCCTAACTGCCTCTGCCTGCCTGCCTGATCATCCCCAACTACTCTCCCCTGCTGGCCTGATCTCACCCCCAACTGCCTCTGCCTGCCTGATCACCCCTAACTGCCCTCCCCTGCCAGCCTGATCTCACCACCAACTGCCCTCCCCTGCCGGCCTGGTTGCCCCCAACTGCTCTCCCCTGCTGGCCTGATCTCACCCTCAATGACCCTCCCCTGCCTGCCTGATCTTGCCCCTAACTGCTCTCCTCTGCTGGCCTGATCGCCCCTAACTGCCTCTGCCTGCCTGATCACCCCTAACTTCCCTCCCCTGCCAGCCTGATCTTGCCCCCAACTGCCCTCCCCTCCTGGCCAATTTGGTACTGATTGGTCAGTTTCTATGCCAGTCAGCATCTCTGGGCCTATCTCCAGGCCTGATCAGAGAGGTGGGGCTGATCAGCAGCCCCAATGGAGGCCCAGAGAGAAACAGAGGAGTGGCTGCTGGCAAAGCCCAGAGAGAAAGAGAGAGGCAACTGCTGATCAACAGCTGCCACAGAGGCTGCAGATAAGACCCTGCCTCTCTCTTCGGGCTCTCTCCGGGCCTGATCTGCAGCCCCCTCAGCAGTCAGTGCTGGGTCACCAGAGCAAACCAGTACTGACTGCAGGACTGACTTCCAGTGTTCCGTTGAGTCTTCGGTCGGTCGTTACAGACCCTGGGTTTTTATATATTAGGATAACTTTTAAAATTTGTCTTATAAAAAATTTGCTTCTCTACTCACACTATATGACTTACAGAGATTTATAGACTTTAACCTGTTAACTACCATGCATCCAAAATGGAAACCATTCCCACACGCCACCATATTTTGAATTTAATTAAAAAATCAATTTGCAATGGATATTATAAAAATAAATATATTACTCACAATTTGGGTGTTCTTTAATATTTTCAGCTGAAAATTCTCACAAAAAATGATTTTAAAGTTGGTCAGGGCTGCCACTTAGGGAAAACATTTTTTTATATAGGTGCACATGGTGTGTGGGGAAGGTCCACTGCTTGTGTCTACAGATCCTTATGGCATACAACAGGTTAATATTAATTGAGAGTATGTCCTAAAGCATTACAACAGCCATCTTTAAATGTCTTCTGCATTATGGGTGGCCAAGAGCCTTCCATGAAGAGTATAGTTGACTTGTCCAGCCTGTGTTGCTCAGTGGTTGAGTGTCAACCCATGAACCAGGAAGTCACAGTTCGATTTCTAGTCAGGGCATATGCCTGGGTTGTGAGCTCAATCCCCAGTGGGGGGTGGAGGCAGCTGATCAATGATTCTTTCTCATCATTGATGTTTCTATCCCTCTCTTCTTCTCCCTTCCTCTCTCTGAAATCAATTAAAACTTAAAAAAAAAAAAGAGTATAGTTGACTGACAGTCTACAGCAGCCATATCTTTGGATTCATTGTAGCATTCATGCCTAGGTCTCACTCCTTACACATTCCTCCCAGCCAATGACTAAGCATAGCCGGGAACTAGAACCAGACCATTCCTGACCAACACAAGAGTCTGTTAACAGGAAATCTTTGCTCAGGGACTGCACAGCAGACTACAGCCTTCATACCCAATCCTCTTCCTTCCTTCTCTCCTTCCACAGGTCTCAGATCTATACTGTGTTCTGGAAGCTCTCTGCTTCCTCCTCCTGCTCCCTCTTCTCTCTATCCTTCACTTGTTTCATTCAATAAATCTGCATCCATCACAGAACTGAACTTTAATATTGTTTTTGTATCTGCTTCATGGATGACCCAAAGAGACACCTGTAATTACTAAAGCTTTTAAAATCCTGAATGTTAATGATTTAAACCTTTTAATTTGTCTCATTTGAATTTTACAAGTTTCACTTCTGACTTGGACAGTATAGCAAGATATTGAGAGTGATGCTAGAATCCCTTCACTGTCTGGTGCACTTTGAAAGGCTGGTACAAGAAACCTTGTAATTCTGGCCTGGAAAGATTCAGTCACCAGGGCTGTGAGACAACTTGGTGTAACTCTCTCTGGAACCACTAAAATGTGGGAGGGGATGGATGCAGGTTGGATATTGTGGGTTCCTTGCTGGCTATCCCAACCAAACAATGAGGGCAGGTGTGATGTACTTGTTAAGAAATCATTTTCTGGAATAGGGTTCTAAATAGGCTCGCCAGTCATGAGATTGAGGCAGTCCAACAATGGTTATTTCCCACTCCACTACCAGCCTTTTGGATGGGACCTAGAGCTTTATTAAAGCATGATTTCTTTTTCAATTACAGCGAAAAAGCTCGAGTCCCTTATGTCAAAGTCATCTGTGACACCAGAATTATCTCACAAGTAACGAAATTGATGGTCATGTTGCAATTACTCTCTCTCCTTTTTACCCTGGCCACCTTAGCCATCCATCTCAGAACTGCACTGTAATTTCCTTCCACATCTCCTATTGACATTAAGCACTAAATCAGCCTGACAGGGGGCATATCCTCACCCCAGTAATGCACAGCTGACAGTCCTTCAGCGACAGAAGTTTATGGAACTCAACCTGGGTGCTTCTGCGCTGCTACTGATCCCTCTGATCAGCAGTCATTACTACTCAATAACATATCCATAGCATTCTCTGGTATGCCATATTGCTTTACAGAATACAAGGAAATTGTCACTTTAATATTGTTTGTGTATCTGCTTCATGGATGACCCAAAGAGAAGCTTGATAGGGAAAATCTAAAATGTGCTGAGGAATCCCGTCCTGCTGGCCACAATGGCACTCTGATGTCACTACGACTTTGCTGTGTGGTGATGACCAGGATACTAGTATTTCATATTTCTGGGATTCAATTTTCTCATCAATAAAATGAGGATTCTTTCCAATTCTAGTAGTATATGATTGAGTCCTTCTTTCTAGCCTACCATAAATAAGGAATTTTTGTACCCACACCTTAATCCTTACTCCTTTTATCTTCCACATTCCTAAAATTTGCTCTTTATCCTCTTACTTAACCCTAGTCTTTGATTTTCACAAACTTCACAATTTTACAACCCATTTCCCCCAGTATAAGCATGAAAGCTTACCTTATGCACAGATGGTATAATCTGTGAAAATGCAGATCAGGTCTTTCTACTTCAGAATCTTTCATCTGATTATCACCAGAAAATTGGAAATTCCACCTTCACAAAGGCATACTTTTGGTTCATAAGCCTGGATGAGAGAGAGAAAAAGGTAAATATCAAAAAGGTGCTGAGGTGCAAAATTTGGAAATTAAACCATAGATTTTCTATGCTCTCAACCAGAAATTTCCAAATGATAAATGACCTGTTAAGAAATGCTTTTCAAATAGCAGTTTTTCCAATGACTATTCTAACCTTCCTAACCACAAGCTGCTAATGTTTCTTTATGGCATCTGAGGCAGAGGAAACAGTATGGAAAAGGCCTGGAGATAAAAGGAACACTGTGTCATGGAGGAACTGAAGTTATTTCAGCATGGCTAAAACTCAGAGTACAGAATAGGAGGTGGTAAGAGGTGATGTTAGAAGTCTAAGCAAGTCCAAGTCATGATGAGCCTTAAAAACCATTATAGGGGCCTGGCCAGCATGGCTCAGTGGTTGAACCTATGAACCAGAAGATCATGGTTCAATTCCTGGTCAGGGCACATGCCCGGGTTGTGGGCTCAATTCCCAGTGGGGGGCCATGTAGGAGGCAGCCAATCAATGATTCTCTCTCGTCATTGATGTTTCTCTCTCTCTCTCTTTCTCTCTCTCTCTCTCTCTCTCTCTCTCTCTCTCTCTCTCTCTCTCTCTCCCTTCTTCTCTGAAATATTTAACCATTATAGGGGTCCTGGGGGCAATGGGTATTTTAAGCATGAGAATATCATGATCACCTTGGAGTTCCTGGAAAATCACTGTCATTTAAGTATACAACCTGGATTGGAGAGGGGAAGAACTATTGGTTAGGAGCCGTTTTAGGAGGTGATAGAATCAGCCCAAGTGAGTGATAATGGTGGCCTGATCGAATATTAATAGTGGAGAAGGATAAAAGAGATCCAGTTTGAGAAAAATAAGGAGAAAAAAAAACAATGGGACTTTGTTATTATATTTTTATGTAGGGAAAGGAAAAGAGAGAAAAATCAAGGAATTCACCCAGTTTCCTGGCTTGGGCGGGTGAGAGAATGATGGTGTCATTTGTTACTTTACAGTGCACAGAAGAAGGAATAACATGGATGGAAGTACATGGTCAGTTGAGTTTGGGGCACTTTGGGCTTAAGATACCCTTTAAGAGCAACTACAAGGTCTTTGGCAAAATATGTCTAGGGTATCCAACAGTATTCTCTGTAATGGTCTTTCTTTCTGAATTGAACACAGCATAGTTGCTGATCCCCAAAACTTAAAGTACCCCACCACTGCTACAGAAACCTATGTTATATAGAAACAATGCAAACTGGCCAGCCCGCCACATGGTATAACTCCGGGAAATACCTTTCACATTATAATGCTGTTGCCACAAGGTACCTTTCTGTCTGATAAATATGTTTTAATGGGATCTCCAACCATGGAAACTGGGGCCATGTGGCAGGATCCCTGCAGTGTTTCCCTACCCTTGCTGCTCCTCTCTTTACATCTTTGTAGTAAAAGGGAATAAAACAAACCAGATCATCCCTACCTGGATAGTGGAAGGGAAAGCCAATATATTGGACTTTTTTTTTTTTTTTTAACAAAATTGAGTTCTTGCTGGATACGGTTTGTGAAGCGCAACACAAACCTATTTTGAGGCAGGATTCCTTCATTCCATTGGACCAGCTGTAAACCATGTGGAAAATTTTCCTACTTTCTTTAAGGCAGATCTCTCCAAGACCAACAACCAGGCTCTGACTAGTAATATTTAAGATTTATACATGGAAAGGATATAAAAAAATCCAAGAATGAATGGGAGGGGTGGCATTCATTGCTGCTTTATAATTGAATAAGCAACCACAATGTCACAAACTATAATATTCTCAGAAAGAATTAATTTGCCATATGAGTTATTCACTATTTGGACATAAAATCATTAGTTATTAGAACAAGAAGAAACCTTGGAGATCATCTGGCCCAGTTTTCTTATTCGGCAAATAATGAAACTAATGCCCAAAGAGGCTAAATGCCTTGTTGAGTAGTGGCAGTGCCGTGTATAGGAGCCAGGTCACCTAACTCCAGATCTGTGTCCTTATTACTAACCTATACAACTTCTCTATGAAGTAACTCAGAGGCTGTCTACAGAATTCATACAAGAGCACAGAAAAAGACCATGTATCCACCTCATTCCCTACCGTGTGTGTGCTTCCTGCAACTATAAATTCATTGGCTAACTGGCTCCTGTCAACATTATTAAGTATCTGAAGTGCTTTGCAGAATACACACACACACACACACACACACACACACACACACACACACAAAGCGGGAGTCTGAATCCACAGTCAAGGTCTAGGTTAGTGGTTCTTAACCCAGAGGACATTTCCAGAGACATTTTTGTTGTTACAACTGGGAAGGTTGCAAATGGCATCTAGTAAGTAAAGGCCAAGGATGGTTCTAAACATTCTACAATGCACATGGTGCCCCCCCGCCACAAAGAGAATTATCTAGAACAAAATGTTAATAGTTGAGATACCCTAGTCTAGATTAATTATATAAGCAATAACTCAAAGTCCTCCATTGCTGGCTGGTGGTAATGGTGTTGGTTACAAATTTAGCACATGGAGTGGTAGATAGCTATCTGGGGACAGATCATGTGCCTCCCATAAGGCAAATACAATAGCCCAGTAGAGGATAGACTCTCAAGAGGAAGTAGAGGGTAGTAGCTGAGGTCAGAGAGCTTAGATTCATGCTCTCATGGCTGGGCAAGTTACTCTTATCCTTCTAAGTCTTATTTTCCTCAACTCTAAAATGCAAGTTAAAAAAAATAGTACACCTTCCCAGGGTAGTTGTGAAGATTAAATCATATGTATATGAAGTGCTTCTTCACACAGTGCCTGCATCTCATAAATGCTTAAGAAGTGGCTATAGTTTTCACCAGATTTAGGGCTTGACAGAATTATTGGTTGAATCCAATGCTCACATTTTACAAATGACAAAACTAAGTCTTAGGAAGTTATAAACATATCTCATATATTCTCTATCATTCCACATGAGGTCTAGATAGGAGACATTCAATAAATATTACGTTGTTTTTATTTGTTACTAAATTGTCAACATCTCAAGAAAGGAAGAAAAGAAAAGTGGTTATTGTTGTCTCCTTTCACAAATGGGCAACTGAGGCCAAACGTTAACTATCTTTCCCAAGACTACCTTTTGGGAAACTAAAGCCTCATCCTCAATCCAAGTGCCGAGCACTCATTTGCTAATGTCACGGCAGGGAAAGATTCAAGTCATGTCTATTTCCTTTTGCAAGGCTTTGGTCCTAATTTGATTATATAGATCATATTCATATTCCCCTGAAAAGTAGAGGTTTCCAAATGAAAAGCGATTGATCAATTGCTGGCAGCATAAATCATTCACAGGCACTAGCTCAGACAAGGCCCCATTCATTATGCATCTTTTTGACAATAAAGCAAATTCACCCACCAGCTCTGTAACAAACATTGTACCAATCTATCTAAATTGGTCAAGAATAGAAAAAATATCAGGAGTTACAGTGCTAATGAGCAAACCTGTTTCCCTCACAAGGATTCTAGATTAGCGATGTTTTTGCAAGGAAATCAATGAAGCAGTTCAAGACCCTCTATACATGTCATGTACCCTGTGCAATTCTTCAGCCTCTGGGTGGGTCAGGAGTTTATCTGAAACCCACAGAGAGGAGCCAGGGAGCCCTGGTTAAGTAATAATGTCTTTAATTCTAAGGGAACATACTATGACTCCTTGCCCTACTCCATCTCAGGCATATAGAGAAGGGTCAGAGTTGGTGACTGTAGAGGAAGGGACTCAGGAACTATATTTCTTCTCATCCAAAGGGAAAAGCAAATATCCAAGTCTTGGGGTAAGACTTGAAGGCCATACCTCCACAGGGACTCTGTTCTCTGCTTTGTTTATCTCTTCACTGAAGAGTCATGAGTCCTTGACGTTTTTGCAGCTATAGAACAGTAGACTAGTCATTCCAAAAGCTGGCACGCCACATGTCTTGTGATTTTCTTTCTTTCTTTCTTTCTTTCTTTCTTTCTTTCTTTCTTTCTTTCTTTCTTTCTTTCTTTCTTCCTTCCTTCCTTTTCCTTCCTTCCTTCCTTCCTTCCTTCCTTCCTTCCTTCTTTCCTTTCTTTCTTTCTTTCTTTCTTTCTTTCTTTCTTTCTTTCTTTCTTTCTTTCTTTCTTCCTTTCTTTCTTTCTTAAATCATTTATTGATTTTTAGAGAGAGAGGATAGGAGAGGGAGAAAGAAACATCGATGTGAAAGTGTAACCTCAATCACTGCCTCCTGCAGGCCCCCTTTTAGGAATTAAGCCCACAACCCCGGCTTGTGCTGTAACCAGGAATTGAACCAGCAACCCCTGGGTACATGGGAGGACACCCAACCAACTAAGCCACTCCAGACAGGGCACCAAATTCCTTATTTTAAACAATCCTATTGATCGAACCCATTCACTATACCAAAAAGATAACAACAGCCCAAAACCATCACACAGGAAGGAAATCAAGAAAAAAACTATACTCTTCCTCTGATTTCAGCCAGGGTGCCCCACTGACAGACATAGAAGGCAAGGGACTCCACTGATGCAATTCAGACCTCTCAGCCTCTTGGGAGCAGAGAGCAGCATGGATTGAGATCAGAGCTGGAGAATGACAGAGGATACCTGGTACATTTTCTCTGACCTGAAAGTCTCTGGCCCTTTTTACCGTAAGCACAATAGTCAGGACTATGCTCCTGTAGGACTTTAGGCTCTTACAACCTGGATGTGAAGCCAAGTTCTCTCATCTGTATGGTCCTAGCTAAACAAACTGTTACCTCCTTAACTTTATTTCCTCCTTCTGAAAAATAAAGAAAATAATAATAGCTATTTTTGTTATATGTCTATAATATGCCAAGCACTGTTCTGAGAGTTTTACATATTTTGGTATTAACTCAGTTAATTTTCACAACAACGGTTATTATTATTCCCACTTTACAGATGAGAAAACTGGCACAGAGAGTTTAAGAAACATGCCTGACCTCACACAGCTAGTCTAGGGAGTGACATAGCCAGAATTCAAATGCAGGGAGGTCAGCTCCAAAATCCACACCTCTAAGTACTATGCCGTGCTCTATCTCAGTAGTACTGGTATACCTATTTTATAGGATTATTTGAATAATAAATAAAATAAATGCATGTAAAATAGTTGGTGGTTAACAAATAAAGGGTGCTCCAAAAATGTTATCTAAAATTAACCCTATCATTTTTTAATTTCCCAAGAGTGATTTTAGGCATATTAGACAATGTTTAGATAGTTCCAAAAGTCAGATTACATTACCTTGGAGAGGAGGTAAGAAGGTTGGGGGCTGAGGAAAGGCAAAATGGTGAAGGAGCATGAGTTCTTCCCAGGTAAAAACACCCTGAGACTTAACATTGGCCCCTAGGGCCTAGCTCAAAATGCTTTCCTCTACTCCTCTCCCCAAATGGGTCAGAACAAAGGTCAAGAAACTTACTGGTTTGCCCTAGCCAGTTTGGCTCAGTGGATAGAGCGTCGGCCCACGGACTGAAGGGTCCCGGGTTTGATTCTGTCAAGGGCACATTACTTGGTTGCTGATTCCCCAGCCCTGGTCAGGGTACATGCAGGAGGCAACCAATCCATGCATGGGTCTCTCTCACACTGATGTTGCTCTTTGTCTCTCCCTCTTCCTTCCACTCTCTCTAAAAATCAATGAAAATATCCTTGGGTAAGGATCAACCAAAAGAAGAAGGAGGAGGAGGAGGAAAAAGAGGAGGAGAAGGAGAAGGAGGAAGGAGGAGGAGGAGGAGAAACTTGCTGGTTTAAAAATGCCCAGAGGGTTCAGTAGAGAGGAACAATTACATTTATGGGGTTCTGAGAAACAAAGTTCCTCCTTTTGCTTCTGTAACTTAGAGTGCCCACCTTTCTTAGAATTCATCTTCTTGGGGATCGTCCTCCAGCCAGGTTACAGATTCAGTGAGACAAGCCCAGGGTCCTCCTATTCAGAAGAAGCTCCTTCCTTCTCGGGCCTGCACTTCCTTTATGGGAAAGAGGAGCTAAGAGGAGCCCAGGTGGCATTCAAGGAAAAGAGTTAGGTGTTGCCTACTCAGCCTGTGCGGTATCATACATCTCAGTAACAAAGGGGAAAGGAAATTGGTAGGATTTTCAAAGATTCCAGGCCAGTTCCCCAGTACTTGGGGCCAAAAACTAGCAACAAAGACCAAGCACTTACATCCCTGCATCCTCTAGGCTTAATATCTTCCTCAGAGACTCATCAGAAGTGACGGTGGCTGATCAAGATTTGGGGATGCAATCCAATTGTCTAACCCCATCTCAGAATGATTTACAAGGCACCATTGTGAACCTAATTCTAAATGCCCAAACAGAATATTAACACTGGAAACACTCTGAGTCAATTCACTACAAAATAGAAGAGTTTAAAATTAAGACTCCCTGGGGAAACAGTTTGAATTTTAATTTTAAAAAAATCATAGGCAAGTTTCCAATAGCAATTCCTAAGTCCCTCCACTTTCACAATCTGTATCTAAGCAGCGCTGAACAAAAGCTCAGCTGAATAGCCTATGCTATCTTCTCAATATTTTCAGTTTTGTTTTTTCAAATTGGTGCCATTGGTGGATTTGCTGTTTTGTTCATTTCTTTTGCCAGAGAACACATGCAGCTTTACTGTCATAATCCCCGTATTCACAGGTTCACTTTCGCAATAATGCATTTCACCCAATTTCAAACAAAAGAAAGCTTCCAGTCAAGAAAGCCCCAAATTTGAATGGCCTATTTAGTTCCCAGCTTTGCTCTACTGAGCTTCTGCTCTTCTGAGAGTCTCCCAACCCAGAGGCCTATTCAGAAATAACTTGAAGCAATGGAACATAGGCACCAACCACAGGGAACAACCAGATGTTCTGGAGGCCTCCCACGGTGCCAAATTTAACTTTCCCCTGGTTGGAAGGGGAGGAGCTGACCGGGAACTGGAGAAGTGACCAGGACGGTGCAGCATCAGGAGGAACTCACAGGGCTTGACACTAACATTTATGGGGCTTCTTGTTTTTTAACACTGAGTATTAGCACCAGTAACCTCCTAGCCTCGTTCAATCAGCAGTATCCACCACCACTACCTACAAGAAAGTCATATCACACACTAAATCCTCATATCAGTTAATAGGAAGCCAAATGGCTTGGCTTCAAATGCACATGATCATTTTTTACAAAACTTCATAATCATACAAGTACCTAGGTCCCTCTCCAAACCTATTAACACTGAATGTTTAAGAATATTACGAGCCTAACCAGTGGTCACGGACAACAGGGGGGTGGGGGCATGCGTGGGGAGAGGTTTGGGATGGGAATGGGGGGATGAGGACAAATATGTGACACCTTAATCAGTAAAGAAATTTAAAAAAGAATATTACAAGACAGGCCCTGGCCAATGTGGCTCAGTTGGAGCACGTCCAGTACACCAGAAGATCACAGGTTCGATTACTTATCGGGGCACATACCTGGGTTGCAGGTTTGGGTTCAATCCCCAGTCTGGGCACCTGTGGGAAACAACCAATCAATATTTCCCTCTCACGTTGATGTTTTTTCTCAGTTTCTCTTTCCCTGTGCCCCTCCCTTCCTCTTTCTCTCTCAAAAAAATAAAAGAATAAAGCATATTTTCTGGTGAGGGTTTTTTTAAAGAAGAATATTACTAGACAGCCATTAAGACATTTAAAAATAATAATAGGGTAAAAAGAAATCTCCACATATAATTCTCAAGCACAGCCATAGTTAAGATCACTGCTGTTGCCTCATTTTCTAAGTGCACACACACACCCCTACCACCCCACTTCATTGGTGTTATGTCCCAGGCATTTTCAGATCTGGAGTGCCTGGTGTGGGGACACTAGGAATCAGGTGCAGGATCTCTCTGCTAAGCTGTCACTCGTGCTGCAGACCCTGAGCCCCACTCCACCTCCATCCCTGGGCCAAAAATAGAAAGCAGCTAAGGCCATAGCAACAATTCAAGAAGCAATTTTCCTTATTCTTTAAATTTCCTGTTTCCTAATTCTGGACTCCATTTTTACTAAATTTTACAAGATGTATTTGCTGGAAATTAAAATGTTCTCTGTAGTTTGGAACTACAACTTAGGAGTGAGTCATGATTAAAGCTTTTTCCCATTCTAAGCAAAAAAAAAAAAACAATTAAGGTGCACAACACTTTAGTATAATATAGGATACAATATATTCTGTTTATTACTGTGTGAATTTCATGTCTTCTGGGTTTGGTTCTCTTGTCTAAGTATATGTTTGCCTCACTCAACCATTTTGTATCTAGGCAAAATGAAAACCTCATTATTTTTGGTATCCTAGTCATGTTCTATAGCCCCGAGTAGAGCAGATGTTTATGGGAACAAATAATCAGAATGGTCCACGGAGGGAAAATGAAGTGAACGAACTGCTACTAACCTTTCCCTCCTGCATGTGAAATGTGAAGACACCATAAGTATGTAAGTGCTGCTTTATAAACTCAGGGAATTGAAGTCCATTCTTTTGCCTTGGAGGCTTAACAGTTTCTCTTTAGCCTTGTGGGTGTACCTTTTGTGGCACTCTGTTAGAATTTAAAATCTGAGGACTTGAACATTTCACAGGGAAGTGTGAAACAGATAAATTACACCATCAAATGAATCATTCAGAACTTTCCACCTCTCGTTGGTCTACTAAATTAATCTCCAGTTGGATTTTTAACTCATAAATTCTGCAAACTTGATAATAAAACTATTTATCCATTTTTCAGCTTATTATTTATATTTTGCCTCATCTTATTCTTTTGAGAATCAAACACTTAAAAAATCTTAAAATCTACCTGTTTGAAATCTGAATTCCAATCAATTATGTCTAAAGGATCCAAGTATCTTACCTTCTGGTGATTCAAAATATTCTGTTAGAATCAATAAAGCCCACGTCTGTCTTGAATGACTGTTTCAAATGTGAAAAAGTCTAATTGTATATATAAATTACTTAATATCTTAATGACTACATTACCACATTAACAAAAACGAATATATTACAGCAAAAATTCTGGTCAACCCACATTTTTCATTAGCCTCAATAATTTTCTTTCTAAAGCCACTCTTCATCCAATTACTAGTAACCCAATGCACATTAGTGATGCTTTTCAATTAGAATAGAATGAAAGATATTTAGAAGATTCTGTCTTAATGGTCCAGATCAAATCACATAAACCAGTTTTAATGAACTAAGCAAAGGATGGGCAATTTTACTGAGTCAAATACATATTATTTTCTTGCTATATAACCATGCAAAATAATAAATTATGTTAATAATTACATTGGTCAGTGCTATATTTTGGTTTTTGTTTCTTTGCGATTTTGTAGACATAAAAACTTCTCATAGAAAATATATTTAAAATATTCCTTGTTGTCTTATTTAATTTGTTTCTATCTTACTAAGTTCATAAATAAATTGAGATAGTTTTAAAAACATACAATAGATTAAAAAAGAAATTATATTGAGTCCAATAATCCAGGAGAAAATAAAATACAATCAAGAAGAGAGATAAAACCAAAAAGTTAGAATCGAAACCCTCTTGCTTAGAGATAGACCAAGGAGAAAAATTATGTGACCCACAGTGTCCACAAGATAAAAACAAACTTGTATGTCACATAATTATGTGATAGAGGTGTTGCTTCTGCTACAATCATCTAGTAATATAAATGTTTCAAATGTATGTTGTACACCTTAAACTTACACTATGTTGTTTATCAACTACAACTCAAAACAAAACAAAAAACTGGTTGCTCAAAAAACAGAAACATTCCTAGAACTAAGTCCTGAGGGACATTCTTCCCATGAGTCCTTCTGTAGAAGATTGTGTGAAATGTAAATAGGATTCTCAACAACACCCCTGCAGTAAATACAAAAATAAGAATCTCAGGGCTGTTTCTTACAATGTCTCTCAAAACAGGTCAACAAAAACAACAACACATAAAAAAACCCAAAACCAGGTTGGTTAAAAGCTCTTGGGGAGAGAGAGGTGCTAAAATGATGCAGTACAAGCAAGCATGTTTCATGCAACTCATGAATACATTTTATAGGGTCTAGAAGAGTCATTGGTTTGTATATCCTTCAAAAACACTCCATAGACTTTCGATAAATGCTAAGTGGTAGTGAATTCAAGATATTATTTTCTAACAAGTAAACTTATAAATAAGTGATTCAGAGTTTCTCGGTGGATCTTTGTCTGGATTTCATTTAAAGTCCCTATTTATCTAAGGCTTCCCTAGAAATAACTACTATTCTTTTCAAGGGTTACCAGAGCTATGTCCTCAGATGTGCCTCTCCTCAACAGCCCATTCGCCCCAGGTGTAGGAAGTGACATGTGATGGAAGCCAATTCCAGAATGTCATAATTGCAAGTTTCATCAACAGGTTGATGGAACTTGGGGACTCAACAAGGGCTGAGTCACACATGTTATCGCCTGCTGGAATGGCTAAAGGCATTTCCCCCAAACCTGAAAAGGATGCATTAAATTGATTGTTTGCTGCCAGACAGCTTAGGGCATCTTAATCAACATGTTATTGCCTCCTTTTGGCCAAACACCTGAACAACCAAGGCAATTCCCCAATCTGACAATGCTTCTGTACAAAACCCTACCCTTTGAAGTGTATATCTCCACCTTGCCTTAGGACAATTTGTGTTAATATAAAGCAAGGGGTCCTGAGACAAGGAGAACTTAGCTTCTTTAGCTAAGCTCCTCTGACCCCCCAATTCCTTTCAAAATTATCTTTTGTCTCTGGACTCTTACTTAAGTTACACACAGCCTTTCTCCAGATTGCTGAACCCTTCTTAATGCCGGAACAAGAACCCCGGCAGACGTGGGCCTTAATTCTCAA
Organism: Eptesicus fuscus; assembly: GCF_027574615.1. Lineage (NCBI taxonomy): Eukaryota > Metazoa > Chordata > Mammalia > Chiroptera > Vespertilionidae > Eptesicus > Eptesicus fuscus. The sequence continues at coordinate 80,169,088 of NC_072476.1, read as the reverse complement.
CCTCTTCCCTTCCCCATCCCTCACATTAAGAGGAAAGACAAGATTATTTGAAATATTAATACAGAATAAACAAAGCTCTACCACCCCATTCACACTCTTTTTTTTTTTTATTTGGAATTTGTTCAGAAATTAAGGAAAAAACAACACCATAAACTAGAGCTCCAACCTTCACTGTTCTTACCTCTCCATGCTACTTGGTCCCAAACCAGTCATGGGCAACAACAATTCACAAAAATCTGGGACCATATAGTAAGGGCACAGCTTGCTTTAAAAACCACCAGAAAGTGACTGGAATCAGCTTGGTGTTCAGTGGGCTGCCCAAATTTGTCCTGTCTACAAACAAACACAGACATGAGCCCTACTCATCAACAGCTCCTAAAATGGACCAGTGTTATTTGTTGGCTCTTCCTCCAGGCCCAAGTTGAGATCCTAATTTGACCCAAAACAAATAATTAGGTGGAACTCTCTGGCCCAGTACTTTCACACTGAGCCAGAGGTAGCAATCCAATATGGTTGAGTAGGTTTTTATAATCCACATTATTTAAAATAAATAAATAAATAAATTAATTAAATAAATTATAATATTAATAATATATATATATATATATTGATTTCAGAGAGGAAGGGAGAGGGAGAGAGAAATAGAAACATCAATAATGACAGAGAATCATTGATTGGCTGCCTCTTGCACGTCCCCCTCTGGGGATTGAGCCTGCAACCCGGGTATGTGTCCTAACTGGAATCGAATTGTGACCTCTTGGTTCATAGGTCAATGATCAACCACTGAGCCACACCAGCCACACAAATCCACATTCTTTTCACTGATGTTTCCCTCTCTTCAAGCTCAAGATTACCAGGCTCAAAAATATAAGACTAACTCTTTGAAATGGGATTCTGGTCGATACTTAAAATTCGTTATAAAATTACCACTTACTGTCCAGGAAGCAATCCGAAAGGGCTGTAAACTCAAAGTCATTCCAAAAGTCAATATTCCCAACTCACCTACCAAGTGTTTGGAGAAAAAGCTTAATGCTTTAGCCCTCAATGTTTTGGAAGGAAAGAGAGACACATTCAGCTGGGGTTCTGAAGGCAAGTTAATAAAGAGACTATTTACAAGGCGAGGTGAGGGTAAAGTAAGCCACAATGGAAGCAGAAGTGCTCAGGGCCTAATCAGCAGGAAATGTTTCCACCTTCGGGCCCTAGAGAGGCTGGAGAAGAAAATGAAACAAAGGCATGTCACAACTGCAGTTGTGATCTCAAAAGGAAAAAGCCACTGCAGGAATAATGACACAGAGGTAAAAGGGTGTGGGGGTGACCTAGCAATACCACAAACTTAGTCTCCCTGGCTCTGTTATATGCTGTGGAACTCCCCACTGGTGGACCCTAACTAAAAGTCAAGGCAAGGAAGCCTACTAACAGCCGGGACAGAGAAGGAAAAATGGGCACAGCGAGGGAAATAACCAGCTTAATGACCTTGCAAAAACAATAGCATTTCTGGTGCTTCCGTGGAGGGACTATCTTGAAAATATCTTGCAACTGGTGTGGGCAGTGTACTAGGTATCACTCTCCATGGGATAAATTCATAATCCTTCTTGGTTTCATTCTCTCTCAGGGGTAAGAACACATTCACACTGTCAAACAGATAGAATTTTTCCACTTACGGTTCTTAAACTACTTACTGATTTCATAAACTTTCGCTTGATCTATCTCATTTCCAAAGGCAGCATTTTCATTTTTCTCCTTGAATGACAGAGCACTGTATGGGGATGTTGGAAGTGTGAGGGCGTCCAGCAGTGTGTGCTCCCCCCACCCCCCGCGCATCCCCATCCCATGCTTATTCCCATATGGAAGAGAAAGAGAGGAAAACATAGTTAATCCAGCTGTTCCCTGTTCTTCATTACAGACTTGAGTTTCAAGTCCTTTATAATCAACGATGCACAGAGAACCTCATTCATTTAATTGGGAGGAAAACGGAATAAAGACAGAGGAGAGAAGCTGAATGGAAGAATGCTCTCAAAGACACTTCACCTACATGCCACCATTTTCACATCCAAAGTGTAATTTGCACATATTCAACAAGGAAACGTGTTTCAAAAAGTAATTTAAACTTAAACTAAACAGCTGGTCTGAAACAAAAGCTACTCCTTAAGCATAGTTTAAATGTTAAATGTAAAGCTTGGAAGAATACTTTCTAAAACACCCCTACAGCATACATTGTTAGTGAAAATTATTCTATAGCTTGTATGGGGACACCTCCCAGCATTTAGTCACCCAATATCGCTCCACACAGAAAAAAAAGGGAAACTAAGGTCAACACCAATAATATAAAGACACTAAAGCTTAAGTGTTCCAAGACTGAAAGTGGGACTTGAAGCCAGAATATTCATCTTGCCAGCAGAAGGCTTATTAGATAATAATACCCTATAGATCTGAAAAAGAACCTCCAAACCCTGAGAGTATATGACTAGAATAAACAAAATTATATGAGGTATGAATTGCTCTGGGACATGCAAGGTTCATGTTATATAACAATCCTTTAAAATTTTTCAAATTAATCCAAAGGAGCTCAATTTCCCATCTACTCCAGTTGGCAGGAAGATATATTCAGTCATTTTGGGCTCTCTGCACCATCCCTAGGATGCCAAAATAGATCCCATAGATGGACAGATAGATAAAACAGCCCTTTGAGCCTTCCAGGTTTTGAGCAGAGAAGAGCCTCAGTCTGTGGCTGCCACAACTGCCATTTGCTCTTTGGGGTCCCATGATGCCACTGTGAAGTACTAGTCTCTCACTGTCTGTCCAAGCTGCTATGCCATCTGTGGCCTAAGCCCATGGTCGGCAAACTGCGGCTCGTGAGCCACATGCGGCTCTTTGGCCCCTTGAGTGTGGCTCTTCCACAAAATACCACGGCCTGCCTGAGTCTATTTTGAAGAAGTGGCGTTAGAAGAAGTTTAAGTTTAAAAAATTTGGCTCTCAAAAGAAATTTCAATCGTTGTACTGTTGATATTTGGCTCTGTTGACTAATGAGTTTGCCGACCACTGGCTAAGCCAACAAGCTCTATTTGTTGATGGGCAACTCACTGGCAGCTTCACTCCTGTTTAGGCCAAGCCCAGCCCTGGGGGTTTTGCCTTCCCCTAAGGCCACATCTCTGTCCTCATAGGTATCGCCTCAGACTCCTGACTCTCAGAGTTGCAGTATCCAAATGGGTTTAGGACTTTCTACTTCCCAAGAGGCCTATTACCTTTCATCCTCTCAATCCTGGGAGATAAACCCAGGTAGACATTTTTTTTCTCCTCTCAACATTATAAATCCAGATTGGTTTCTTCTCCCCTTTTGGAAATAATATACCATTGCCAATTTCCTTAAACACACACACACACACACACACACACACACACACACACACACACACTACACAAGTATTTTTTAATAAAAAATACGTTTTTATGCATTTTAGAGAGAGAGAGGAAGGGAGAGGGAAAGATAGAAACATCAATGATGAGAGAGAACCATGGATTGGCTGCCTCCTGTATGCCCCCTATTGGGGATCGAACACCAATGTGCTCTGACTAGAAATCGACCCACATGCAACCAACTGAGCCACACGGGCCATGGCTACACATGTATTTTCAATGTGTTTTTTTCCCAGAAGGGTCTACACTAGCCTGCCAGCATCACCACAGTGGAAGACTCTCTGTAACACAAACTCAGGCATTAGGAACCCAAAGATTCTTGAGAGAAGAAAAAAAATCCATTTCTTTCCTGATGAGATTACTGCAGGGGAATATGAAGCACATGATGTTTCAGAAGGTCACCCTACTTGACTACATCCATTATAAATCTATTTTTCATTCATTTATTCAAAAAAATGTTGATGGAACTTCAACTATGTTTCAAGCAATGTGAAAGGCACTGGACATAGAATAGTGAGGAAAAGAAAGTGTTGTCCTGTTGTTACAGAGTTTACAGTCTCCAGTTAGCATGATGCAAACCAGTAGACTCATCTCTGGGGACACAGAAAGTACAGGACAGGAGTCCTGTGTTGGAAGGGTGTTTAAACATAGCCAAGATAGGACAAGTACATGAAATGATTGATGCTAAAAGCCATAAGTACAAATGATAGGTTCCATACGGAATTCTAAGAGTGACTGAACAATCACCAGATTTGAAGAAATAAGAAATATTTTTACAAGGGATAGGTATTTAAACCAGACCCGAGGAAGGCGAAGTTTGGATAATGAAAAAAAGGACTACCAAATTACATTAAATAGTGAGAAAATGCCTGCAAATTCAAAACTGTCAAGTAACCTTTAATGGGAGCAAAAAGCACTTACTTTAATCTTGTTTTTAAAAGAATGTTTTGGATACAGACTCAAATTGTATCATTCATTTCACTCTTTAGAGCGCTTTTCTTGCTATGTTTTCAACTCAGAAGTATTAGATAAACTCATAACATATGAAACTGTCTCTCTCAATTTTCTTTTATCATAGAAAATTGTGTTCCTCATTTTGACGAAGTAGGTAGGTAAACACCCCTTTCAAAACAAACACTTTATATAATCTCCATGGAAGAGTAATTTGGCCTGATCTTTCTAAAAGGTAATTTGGCAGTTAGCATCAAAAGCCTAAGAAAAATGGGCAAACCATCTGGACTGATAAGCTACTTTTAGGAATTTATCTCGGGAAATAATAAAAAATATTCACAAAGATTTTGGTGAAAAATACTAATTGTACTGATATTTGTAAAAGTAAAATAATTTTCAGGCAGCTTAAATATCCAAAATCATGGATATATCTAAACAATTTATAATAGAGTCTGATAAAAATGATCTTGAACATTTTACATTTAAAAATATAAAAAATGGCTGAAGCCGGTTTGGCTCAGTGGATAGAGCGTTGGCCTGTGGACTGAAAAGTCCCGGGTTCGATTCCAGTCAAGGGCATGTACCTTGGTTGCGGGCACATCCCCAGTAGGGGGTGTGCAGGAGGCAGCTGATTGATGTTTCTCTCTCATTGATGTTTCTAACTCTCTATCTCTCTCCCTTTCTCTCTGTAAAAAAATCAATAAAATATATATTTTTTTAAAAAGAATATAAAAAATGCTTACAAGTTGAAAAAAATCAGGTTATAAACTATGAACAGTATAATTTCAAGTATATCAAATATTATGTGTATGTAATATATTCAGATGGTGAAAGAAATATTTAAAATGCCAAGACTTGTTATCCCTTACTGGTAAGATTCTGAGTGAAATGTGTTCCTTCTTTATGCTTTTATGTATTATTTTAAGTTTAAAATTTCTACAATAGATATATGTTGGGAAAGACAGTCTTATGCATGCACTCTTTTGACCCCCAACTAGGCCACATAAGAATGGATCTTGGACATGGAACGCTTCCTTACCAAGAGCTAGAATCCTCTCAGGTTTAGCACTTTGTGTAGAATATCTTTCCTGTTTCAGACTTAATTCATGCTCCTTTGTTCAGCTTAAGCATGTGTATCATATGACACTTGGCCTACCCCACTGCTATATCTGTGCCCTGCAGAGAAGGGATGGGATCCTTTATTCTGTAGCACAAAGGAGGAGAGGTAGCAAGCCAACTGCCTTGCATCAACCATACTAATAAATACATAAATATAAATGGTATAAACACACACGTTAAAAGAGATACATTTTCAGATTGATGAAAAAACAAGATCCAACTTTATGCTGTCTATAAGAAACCCACTTTAAATGCAGAGACACAGATAAACTAACAGTAAAAAGATAAAAAGGATGCACCTTGCTCAGATTAGCCAAAAGAAAGCTGCAGTAGCTGTATTTATATCAGACGTGCAGAATAAGAAATATGATCAGACATAAAGACAGGCAGCAAATAAAACTAGAGGGTGCAATTATCTAAGAAGATATAATAATACTAATTGTGTAGGCACATAACAACAGAGCTTCAAAAATACATAAAAGAAAAAGTGACAGAACTCACAAATCCACAATTACAGCAGGATAGATAGAGAAGTCAGTATAGAAGGCCCAAACAGCAATATCAAACACATTGACATAATTGACATTTATAGAACGCTTCACTTTACACTGCAAAATACATTCTTTTCAAGTGTATACAGAACATCCACAAAGAGGGATGATATTATGACAATAAATCAAATCTCAACAGATTTAAAAGAATAAAAATCCTAAGGCAGAGTTTTCAGGGAAAATGGAATTTGAATACCAATAACAGAATGATATCTGAAAAAATATCCAAATAGTAGGAAATCAAACAAAACACTTCCAAATACCCCTGGGTAAAACAGAAAATATCAACGAGGGATATTTGCAAAAGGATAAACTCATAGATCAATGAAAAAGACTATTGCTGTGTTTAGAAATAATCCTACACAAATATAGTCAACTAACATTCGACAAAAATGAAAAAGAATTTCAGAAAAGACCACCTTTACGACAAATGGTGATTGGAAAAGTGAACGCCCAGAAAAACATGAACATCAGTATATACTTCAGCTCTTATTAAAAAATTGACTATAAACCTAAATGTAAAAATATAAAGCTCTCAAATTTCTAGAAAAAAATGTTTTACACCTCATGTTAGGCAAAGATTTCTTAACATATGGTATTTAACATATGACACCAAATGTTAAGTCTATGGAAAAAAATAATACATTGGGCTTTATCAAAATTATAAAGCTCTACTCTATGAAAGACACCATTAAGAAAATTAAAAACCAAGCCACAAACTTGGAGAAAATATTTGCAAAACACATTCTAACAAAGGACCTGTATACGCAATATATAAGGTACTCTCAGAAAACTCTGCAATAAGAAAACAAACAACTGCCCTAGCCGGTTTGGCTCAGTGGATAGAGTGTCGGTCTGCAGACTTAAGGGTCCCAGGTTCGATTCTGGTCAGGGGCACATGCCCAGGTTGTGGGCTCGATCCCCAGTGGGGGGCATGCGGGAGGCAGCTGATCAATGATGCTTACACATCATTGATGTTTCTATCTCTCTCTCTCCCTCTCCCTTCCTCTCTGAAATCAATAAAAATATTTTTTAAAAAAGAAAACAAACAACCTAATTTTTAAAAAATTAAAAAAGATTTGAATAGATAACCAAAAAACATAGATGGAAAATAAGCATGAATTTCTGGGAGGATGTGGAGAAACCAGAACTCTTCTGCACTACTGGTGGGAATGTAAAACGTACAACCACTTAAAAAAAAATGGCAGTTCTCTATAAATTTCACTATATACTTACCATGTGAACCAGAAATCCCAAACCTAAGCATTTACCCAAGAGAAATAAAAATTTATGTCCACACAAAAACCTGTACAGGAATATTTATATCAACTATGTTCATTATTGTCAAAAACTGGAGATGACCCAGATGTTCTTCCACCAGTGAATAAACCAAGTGTGGTTCATACATACAATAGAGTACTACTAAGCAATAAAAAGAAACAAGTATTGATTCAATTCAATAGCATGGATGAATCTTAAGTAAATTTTGCTAATTAAAAAAAAGCCAGAAACAAAAGGTATGATTTTATTTACATGACTGTCTGGAAAAGGCAAAACGATAGGAATAGAAAACAGATCAGTGGTTGCCAAGGATTGGAGGTAGAGGGTGAAGCTGACAATAAAAGGACAGAAAGGAGAATTTTTGAGGTGACAAAATGTTCTATGTCATTCTTGGGACAGTAAATACACAATTCTCTGAATATGACCATATGCATGAAAACGTACACCACAGACAGTAAATTCTTCTTTATGTAAATTTACATAGAACCAGAAATAAAGGGAACATAAAATAGAATACAAATTTTAGTGAACTTAACAGAATTACAAATAAATATAGCCACAGTGAAAGGGATGAGGAAAGAAAGAAGTAACCTAATTTAACTTTGAAAAATAGTATGTTGAGTGGATACTATAAAGCTAAAGACAAAAAGACATGAACACTGTCTAGCTGGTAAATTTGTTTCTCACAGGGATATGTGTCAGCAATTTCAAAAAGAACTTTGTGTACACTAGAGTTGAAAAATAAGCAAATAACATATAGATTATGAGAGCCATTGTCACTGTTGGAGAAGTAAGTTACACATTAGAAAGTGGGGAAGGTTAGAAGTGGTAGTGTTGGATTAGAATAAGACATATCAATATAAACTTATGGTTTTTACTGCATACAGAGAGATACGTACAAAAATAAATATAAATGTGTGATAAGATATACCGATATCACATTCACTCTGACATGTAGCACTGAGAAGGGCACAACATCATTTCTGTGGTGTTCTTGACAAAAATGGATAACCTCAATCTAAGCATCAGAAAAACATTAGACAAATATAAATGGAGAGAAATTTGACAAAATAACTGACTCTTCTTCAAAAGTGTTATGGTCATGAAAGACTGGGAAACTACCACAGAAGGAGAATGAAGGAGACTAAGGAGAAATAACAGCTAATGCAACATGAGATTCTGGATTGAATTCATAACAGCAAAAGGACAAGTAGTGGAAATACTGATGAAATCAGAATAAAGTCTTCAATTAATAGCATCGTGCCAATGTGAAGTTCTTCATTTTGATACTATCGTTATGTGAAATGTTAACATTAGAGGAAGATACAGTGAAAGGAATAAGGAAACTCATAGTACTATTATTCCAACTTCTCCATAAGGCTAAAATGATTTTGAAACAATTTTTTTTTTTAACTGGGAAGGAAATGACCCCAGGGGACATAGGCCATGTACCCAGAATAGAGACACAGCATTTTCAGTCATAGCAGCCAGATTTGTAGCTATGTACATTACCTTAAGCATGAAAACTAATGGTCAACTTAATGATGGATATCAAAGAATTAATAACCAATTCTGTGGCCAAGGTAACCAAAGCATGGCATGTGGAGGGAGGGACAATTAGAGGTGAGTGTGACATGATTTAGCTCAGGAACAAAAAACATACTGCCAATATGTGGTGTCCTGCAAGGTCTTCACAGGCAGCCATAATGAATTAATGGGCCACATTAATAACTCAGAACCTGAACTCAGGATTTAATAATCCACTGTGAATTTTATTCCTTCTTTCTTCCTCCAGGAAGGAACACCCTTTCTCTTCAAGCTTCATCTCCCACTTTCTCCAGGCAGGTTTCCCATTACCTTATTATTTCGGTTTGGAAACACAGGGGTCTTTCTGGTCTCCCTTTCTGCTGTATTAAACAGCACTGCTCATAATTCCCTGAATGATTACAGCCACCATCCTGGCAAACCCTGTATGTGTCACAGGCCAGTCGCTTTGTCATTGTTCTCCTGGTCACCATTCTCTTCACTTAATCCCTCTTGCATGGAATAACTTTACTAAAATGCCACTTATATCTTATTTTTTCCACTCTTCGAAGAGCCACAATAATTTCCTGACACCTATTCTGTTGTGAATTATGGATTCCTAATAAAAGTTATGAATTCTGCTTCCTAGCTTACCATAGATCTGTCAACAAAAAGGTTGTTGCCATCAATCCAAAGCCAACAGTTGTTTCCAATCTGGGGTACAGCAAAAGGAGAGACAATGCAGGTGAACAGTTTGCAAACCTGGGAAATGCAGCCTCCTGTGGTCACCAGAAGTGGACTCCTCTGAGACAATGGGGAGGCCCACTGGTGCCCGTCCTGATCCCTGATTGGTTTATTTTTATGCAAAAGAGGAATCCAAATTTGCAAAGTCTGATTGGCCCAAATAGCACTGTCCTTATTGGTCAGAATTGCACATCCTCATTGATTGTTATTGAGCTGCTCTGATTGGTCAGTAAAGATGTAAATGAGGATATAGCTGAGCAGCTCCAATTGGAGGGGATATGTCTCAGCCCATTGATCAAAATATGACTCCAGGAGTTCCTGTATAAGGGTTGACTCAGACAGCAGTTACACAGTGTAGGAGGCTGGCAGCTCAGTTTGTGACTTAATGCAGAGTGCATGAAAGGCCTCTGCCAGCAATATCTGCTAGACTCTGATTATAAATTTGAACCCAATTAAGCACAAGGAATCCTTCTTGACAGGTATATTACTTCTAGAGGCCAACAGATCTAACATTATAACTTTACTAGTACTAGAGGCCCGATGCACAAAATTCATGCAAGAGTAGGCCTTCCTTCCCCCGGCTGCTGGCACCGGCTTCCCTCTGGTACCCAGGACCTGGGCTTCCCTCACAGCCCTGGCTTCATCCGGAAGGTCATCCTGAAGGATGTCCAGTCTAATTAGCATATTATGCTTTTATTATTATAGATTCTTTCTTATATGTAAATAAGATTTAATTATAGCAACCATGTACTTCTCTCCTCATAAGACATTAATCACTGTATCCAAAAAACTGCTTCTCTCATCTACTGACTTCAATCCCACCAGCCTGAAAGGCCAAGCTCATCATACTTAATGCAAAAGGCAGAATGAGCTGACTCCCTGAGTCCCTTTAAATTCTCTTTACTTATCTCCTGATGCAAGTTGTATCAACTACATCACTTACATTGAGTTATTTATTTTCATTTCATTCCATCTAATTGTTTCCTGTGTGTACTCTTAGCTCCACAACTAACATATTATGGAAGTAAATTTTTAATGGATTATAGCTACATATAAAATGCATCCCACATGGCAAAAGACATTTGCTTTAGCATCTCAAAAGTCATAACAATCAAATTTGCTAATACAAATTTTCTATAGAAATAAAGTATTTTCAATTACTAATAAAAATTTTAATTTTTCATATTGCACAAGTTATGAAAATGCATGACAGAAAAATCATCCTTAGTCCTACCACACAAAGATAACATTATTAACAAGCAGCTATATATTCAAGACTTTTTCTTATTCACATGCTCAAATATTTCTTCTTATATTAATATTTTGTAACTTGTTTTTCTCATTAACAACATATTATGAGCATCATTCAAAAACAATTCATATGTGCTTATACATCATTTTGAAATACTTCACAGTAATCCATTTTATGGATGACCATAATGAATTTCACCCATTCTTATTATTGAACATTAACCTCTGTCCATTTTTCTGTATTATTAACAATGTTAAAATGACATCTCTGTAAATGCATCCTTAATCAGTGGTCTGATTAATTCCACAGAAAAGCTTTCTAAAAGGGGAATTACTAAACCAAAAATAACATACATTGAGAGGTTCATGATACATAGTACCAATTTCTGTTCTTGAAAATTTGTGCCAATTTACATTTTATTAACTGCATGTATGAGTGTTCATTGTTATCACACTTTCACTAATAATGAGTGTTATTTCTTTTTAAAAATCTCATGAGCCTTTTATGCCATTTTTTTCCACTAGCACATTTCTCAATGTCATTAGCAGAATTAAGATTTGACTTCTATTCACTGGCCACTTCCCACCCAAATCTTCAGCTTGGACTTAGAAGAATATACTGGTATTTTTAGAGATGTAGAGATGCTATCCAGGTAAGTTTTTCATACATTTTCTCACCATCCTCACTGTTCTAAGCTGCCATTTCCCAAGCCATCAGGGCAACTTAAGGGCCTTTCATTTTTGTATGTGTGTTTTTAAATTGATTTCAGAGAGGAAGGGAGAGGGAGAGAGAGATAGCAACATCAATGATGAGAGAAAATAATTGATCGGCTGCCTCCTGCACACCCCACACTGGGGATCGAGCCCACAACCCGGGCTTGTGCCCTGGCTAGGAATTGAACAGTGACCTGCTAGTTCATAGGTCGATGCTCAACCACTGAGCCATGCTGGCTGGGCGGGGCCTTTCTTTATATTCCTATCCACCTACATAGTCCATCCACCAGACAGCTGCTACAGAAATCCTGCTCCAATATATGCTGCACATCAGGTCATATATTATACTGCCCCAAACCATTAAAGGGTTTCCATGTCAACAAGAAAAAGCTAATTAAAATGCCCTTTCCAGAGCCTATAAGGTTTTACTTTTTGACCCTAGATCTCTAACTCAGGGTGAATCCAAATTTTGTTTATGCAATTTGGTGGGCCCAATTCAATTAACATAATTCAAAATTGGGTTCAAGGTCTTGCAAGAATTAATGTAGAAAGACCCTGATGCTTACATTTGGTACTTCTGTAGTAAAGTTGACTCTCCTTGGATCTCACAGCTTATAACTCCCTCCTTTATTATTCTTCAGTCACACTGGCCTTTTTTTATTCTTCTTAGCCTTTGCACTCATTGTTGCATCTGCCTGAAATTCCATTCCTCCAAATATTCCTGGGGTTGATTCTTCCTATTATCCAGATCTCAGTTCTACTGTCATCTCTTCAGAGAGGGCTTTCCTGACACACAATAAAATACAGCTCTGTAACACCTCCACCAGTTCCTCTCCCCTAGGAATCCTCTTCATCGCAATACTGTTTTGTTTTTCATAGTCCTTTATCAGTATTTGAAGTATCTTGTTTATTTATTCATTAATTTGTGCACTGTGTCTTCTTGCAGTAGATGCCCTGAGAACAAAGATTGGGTCACCTTCGTGATCTCTATAACCTCAAAAATGTGGGATACATAGGTGTGCTCAATCAATATTTATAAGCTATTAGAGTAAAAGAATAAATGATATCTAAGCATGTAGATAGATATCTCCCTCAGATCAAGTACTATTTCTACTACTTTCTTCAGAAGTTATTCAAACTATCTAGCTAGTTGATGACAGTTTTAGCTCTTTATTCCCCCTGATATACTCTATGTGGGTATTTTTTTCCCCTCTTTTTCTATTTCTTACTGATTGTATTAGGAATTTTGAAAAGGTGATAATTAAATGTAGAAACTGAAATGACTATTGGAAAATAGAAAATTCTTGTGTATAATTTTTAAGTTTTCCATTGTTAACTTTAACAAATTAAATTGGAGGCATGATGGAAACAATCTGTAAGTACCTTCTAACAGCAAATTTATTAGGGCGTATAGGACAGCCAGGAGAGTTATACTTCAACAAAATTAACATCTGTCATAATATGGCACTTGGTCTAATCATCTAACTCCTTAAAAATTAGTTCTAAATTTCCCTCAGAGAATATAGTTTTGTCAAATAATCTGCATTTCCAAATATATTCTTATTATAATTACGATTAAATAAAGTGTTCCACCTAGGTTAGTTTACATCTCTAACCCTTTGCACTCACTTGCTTTTTTCTCGATTCCTTTATTCTACTCGGGATTTAATTTTTTAAATACCCCAGATTTTACAAAGCGTGGCAGTAGAATAAAAAAACTGGAGTTTCTTTTCATACAAATTTATTTATTTGGATTTTTTAATATTTCAAACTATTGATACATTCAAAGAGTAATTTTAATCTCGACATCCGAGTGCAAAAGGCTAAATAGTGCTGAAAGAAAAATTTACCAAAGATTTGGAACAGCAGAAGATCAAAATTTTACTTGCCAGAATAATCTTTGACCTACCTTCCTGCTTCATGTTAATATTTCCTGTTTGTTATTACATGGCTCAATCACCTCCCTCATTCTACAGCTCCAGGAATGTGGTTGATCATTCACAAACTCAGATCTGAAAACTTCTTTAACCTTCTACAAATGTGGTTTCCACCATACGAGTGTATATGTATCTCCTTCCCTGACACTGAGCAGTAATGTTCTGCAATGACAGGGCCTTGTTCTGGTTGCCGGGGCACAGCAATAACCTTCTCATCTTGCTGGCAGTCATTTTTCACTTTCACAGGACCTAAAATTGATACATTTACATAATGTAGATATCCTAAATATTGACCATTTTATTTATAAGTCCATTTACAGTTAGGTTCTATTTATGCTGAGTCCTAACTTGTTGCCTCAAAAAATACCTTGGACAAGGGTATCTCCTGAAGGCACTCAATAAATTAGGGGACAGTGCCAATGGCTCTATTGTTCTGTGTGACTTTCCTAGCCATTGCTATGCCGGTTCCTAGGAGGCTCCCTTAGAATAAGGAGACCAATCGTAAAGTTTGATTGGCCTTTTATCATTTTCTCTCAAAGGGTAGAAAATAGCCCCCAAGTTCATCTTGGCTATAAAGTCTCAGAGCCCTCAGAATATCATCATCCTGAAGCACATACCATATCTTCATATATGATGAGGTTTCTGAGGTGCCATTCAGTATTTTCTAACCTTTTTGTATCCATATCCCTGGTTTTCTGTATTTTAGATTCCCCAGTGAATTTTCTTTGCTTTGTTAATAGCAATTTGTTAGGCCTAACTCCAGACAAATAAGCCAGAATCCTCAGGTAGGGGTGCAGTCACTCATATGTATAAAAGCTCCTCTGATAATTTAAATCAGCTATGATAAAGAAAAACCATTGGAATGTAAGTGCTGTATTTACAAACAACTCCTCCATCTTCAACACAGTATTTCAGTGGATAATGTGGAGAGTTTGATCACAATTCTCTTCCTAGCAACTCAACTAAATAAATATCTTGGAAATACTGTTATGGGGTCATTTCACCCCCTGGTTTTCTTTATTCTCTTTTCTTTCTCTCAGTGTTTTTCCCACCTCCCACTAAGTGGCAAATTCCTAGGATTTTCTTCCTTATTTTTGGACATTAAAAGCCCTCATCATGAAAAGTCTTCCCCTCTGCTGCTAGGCCACCATCGTCTACCAATGGGTACTCCAGAATTTACCAATCTACAACTTAACTAGTAAATGTTTAACTGCATAAAACATGTATAAAGCCCCTATGCCTCTCTGGTATATGCACAGTACTAGATATCCAGCAGAAACTTAGTAACTATGTTGAGAGCAAATCCTTATTCCAATCTATATTCCCTAAATTTCAGGAAACCTTTGATTGACTAGTGAGCAAGTTAATAAGATAGGATGGATGATTTTGTAACTTTTCCCTCTGCATCCACTTTCAAAGGTTTCTACAAGTTGTTGGAAAACATTTAGAGCTTATTCTGAATGATCAATATTTATCCAAAGATAGTTGAGACTACAGCTCTACTTCATTTAAAATTAATTACATCAACTATTAAAATAGAGGATATTATGTCATAATGTTAAAGCTTGTTCTGAGTTCTAAGTTAAAGCTTAATGATCTTAGTTCCTTGCCAAACTAACACAGTAGGAGCAAATTCGTGATGGAAATGACAGTGCATTTCTCCTCTTGGTTAAATATTCTGAAATTCACTGACACCATTATCCAAGGTTAGCACCACAGTAAGTAGGCTTTGATGCTTGTTCCAGTTCTCATTTAAATGTGTACCCTGACTGATGGCATTCTGTGACAATACATTTATTATTCAATAGCTCAAAGAAGAGCCAGAACTCAGAACATGCAGATAAAGTACATGAAAAGGCCATATTACTCGAGCTGTCTCAGTTTCAGCATGGCGATGTGAGCAGAATTTACAGCATCAACTTGAGATTTATGTCCCTTGAATACTATGATTAACATTAAACGTAAACTCAGGTCACCATTCTATCTATTATTAAACACTGAATAATCTCAGATTACCAGTTTAATTAAAATATTTCTTTATTGATGGAAAATTAAATTTGCTTGTGTTAACTCTTATTCCCCTTGGATTTTTTCTACAACTAAGGAGATGAGAGAAGTGGAAAGAAAACAGATCAGGCCTTTCTGTTTATATGCACTCTTAGCATGTTTTCTTCCTGGGAATATAAGAAGTATGTCTCTTAATTCCACTCCTACCATTAGATTGGCAGTTAAATTTCTGTCTCGGGGGCTTCAAAGCTCTGTGAACAGGGAACTGGGATCACTAACTGGTCTTGTAAATTACAATAGCTAAGATCTGTAAACAGCCCAAGTGCCCATCAGCAGATGAGTGGGTAAAAAAGCTATGGTACATTTATACAATGGAATACTATGCAACTGTAAAAAAGAAGGATCTCTTACCCTTTGAGACAGCATGGAGGGACCTAAAGAGTATTATGCTAAGGGAATAAGCCAGTCATAGAAAGACAAGTATCACATGATCTCATTCATATGTGGAATCTAATGAACAAAATAGGTCCAGAGACATAGAAACATGGAACAGACTGACAAATTTCAGAGGGAAGGCAGGATGGCAGGGGAGAAATTAACCAGGGAACTTATATGCATATATGCATAGTCCATGGACACAGATAATAGTGTGGTGAAGGCCTGGGGAGGGGCCAGGGAGGGTGAAGGGGGTTAATGGGGGGGAAAAAGGGATTATCTGTAACACTTTCAACAATAAAGATACATTTAATAAAAGATAATCTTATAAATTGTTTTGCATATTTAAAAAGTCATGGTAAAATCTTCTATTTTCACATCCAGGGATAATATAAGAATTATAAAACATTATATGTGTGAAAGTTCCTGGAAAAGTTAATAAGCATGACAAAACAATGTGGAGCTTATAGCATTTTTTTGTCTTTGATTTGTCCTATTTGCATACACTGCCTCTTTGCTGGCCATAAAAGTACTGTTGCAGGATTGTAAATTCGTTCAGCCACTATGGGAAACAGTATGTAGTTTCCTCAAAAAATTAAAAATGCAACTACCATATGACCCAGCAATTCCACTGCCAGGTATTTATCTGAAAAAATACAAAACACTAATTTAAAAAGATATGTGAAATACTATGTTCACTGCAGCATTATTTACAATATACACTTAGTGGCCAGATTATTATGATCTCTGAACGCATAATAATCTGGCCACTCAGTGTATATCCTATATAATAAAAGGCTAATATGCAAATTGTCCCCTCGACCAGGTGTTCGACCAGCAGACAGGCTGGCCAACCGCCCATGTCCCCTCCCCCTGGCCAGGCTGGCCGGACCCCACCCATGCACGAATTCATGCACCTCAGCACTATTGATATTTGGGGCCATATTAAGTGTGGAGGCTGTCCTGTACAGGGTAGGATGTTTAGCACATCTCTGGCCTTTAACTGCTAGATGCGCCCCTCCAGTCATGATGATTAAGAATGTCTCCAGATATTGCCAAATGTCACTTGGGGGTGAGGGCACAAATCACCCCCAGTTGAGAAACACTGACTTATTTATATCCCATTTATACATGTGAACAGAAAAATTATTTTGTTAAAAGTACATCATGCTGCATAAGATATGCTTAAGTATGCCAAGTAATAATAAATTATATGAGTATGTATGTAAACATTTATGAAAAAAATCAGTGATGATGCTGCCAAACCCATTATTAGCAGACAAGATGTTATTAAAATACTAGAGGCCCAGTGCATGGATTAGTGGGGTCTCTAGGCCTGGTCTGCTCCCTCTCGCAATCTGGGACCCCTCGGGGGATGTCAGAGAGCCGTTTTTGGCTGGATCCCCGCAGGCCAGGCCAAGGGACCCCAGCGGTGCCTGAATCTGTGCACTGGGCCTTTAATATGCATATAAGATCTTTGGTTAATCTCTTTCCATCCTCCCTCCTCCTCCCTTCCTTCTGAGATTCATCAGTCTGTTCCATGTTTCCATGCCTGTGCACTGAGTGTCCTACCTCTGGTGGTCAGTGAACATCATAGCTAACGGTCAAATGGTTGGCTGGTCGCTTAGGCTTTTACATATATAGATGATTAAAAGTGTAACGGGCATATTAAACCAAGCAAAAACTATCAAGCACAATGTTAGGAATTCACACCAATTGAATATTTTTATTTGACCAGGTACTGTATCATCAAAGTTTAAATAAGAAACAGATCATTTTTCCTAAATTGCTAAAGCAAAAATTGTAATGTCATCAGATGACACAGATCAAGTGTGTGTGTTTGATATGATCAAGGCTTAATTATTTAACAATGAAGAATGAGAACAATGGCCCAGACTCAATATTTTTTTTAATTTCACAGTCGTCTCTTTAAATCCCCATTATTTAATGGCACTCTGTCAAGATAGAAATGTAGCAAAATAAAAAATATATAATTTCTTCATATTTTATGGTTTATATTTCTGTTATTTTGGCAGCTAGAGTATACCAGCCATCTGGTTCCTGTCGGAGAGGCTTTGGAGGGGTAACAGTTTGGTCCACTGTGAAAATTATCAGGAACTGAAAGCAATGATCAGCTCCCCTACCCTGCAATAGATCAATAGATTGATAGAGAGAAAGAGAGAAAGAGAGAGAGGACAAACTACACTTCAAGGTCAGGCAAAGCATAGATAAGAAGGGAACAAGGTTGATGGTTGATGCTATATTTTCTAGTATTTTACCAGTTACCAAGCTCATTCTCAAGTCTTATTTATTATCTTATTTCTTTATAATTAAAGCTCTATTTTATGTACAATGGTAGTTTCTAAATGTCCTCTTATTTCTTTCTCAAACATTTGAAAACTCTACATAACTGTTTTATGTGATTAAAAATTACAGTAAAAATCAGGGTATTACATTTAATATTAAATATAATTTTCCTCCCTGCTCTACAACCACAAAATCAGCAAATGACCCAGTCACAGATTCTGCCTTGAGTAAGGATTAAATAATATTTGTTAACTAGATACTATATAACAGAACTTTTGCTAAAATCTCCAGATATTATCTTTTTAAATATTAGCACAAGGTTAAGAGGAATTGGTCATATTGCAGGAAGTAAACCTGAGTATGGGATGGGGGATCTTTTTGCATGAGAATATTAGTTTAACAGCAGTACTCAAGATGAAATACAAGAGGGATATATGTGGGAGAAAAGGGAATGGAAGAAAATTTAGGAGACTAAAACAATCATGCGATCATCCAAGCATGAACTAAAACCTAGAAAAAGAATATCAGAAATTAAAAAGACAGAGAAATGGCATATATGAGAGATATAAAGATAGGGGAAGATGAAGGAAGTTGAGGAAGGACCTTGAAATAAGCTAGGAGTCGGCCATTCCCAAGGGTCTAGTTTACTACAAAGCCAGACTCTCTAACATCAGGTGATAATTCAGAGTAGTTTGACAATTCAAGAATCTCTGTTATAAAGTCATGAATAGTTTCGTTGCATTTAGGTGCTCTTTATGTATCATAATCTAGTTCATTTTTCCCATAATACTGATCACCATCATATACTACATATATATGTGGTTTTGTTGTTGTTAATTTTCTCTTTTTTCCTAGAATATAACTCCTTAAGGTCTGTAACTGTGTCCATTAGCTGTTTCAATGTGACAAATTACTCCTCAAATTTAGTACCTTAAAATAGCAACTATTGACTGGACGGTGGTGCTCAGTGGTTGAATGTTGATCTATGAAGGAGGTCACAGTTCGATTCCAGTCAGGGCACACACCCGGTTGCAGGTTAGATCCCTGGAGGGAGGGGAGACCTGAGGGGATTGGGGGGGGGGGGGTGCAGGAGGCAGCAAATCAATGATTCTCTCTCATCATTGATGTTTCTATCTCTCCCTCTCCCTTCCTCTCTGAAATTAATTTAAAAAAACATGTTTTTAAAGAAGATATCACAAGTGTGATTGCAATGCAATAATAACCCAACTTTAAAAAAAAAAAAAAACAACCACTTATTTAGTCCACAAGTCTGTGCTTTGACAATTTGTAATAGGGAAGCTAGGTGACTATCTGTTATCTGTGCTGACTCTTATGTCTGCAGTCAGCTGCTGCGTCTAATGAGATCGTGTTCATCCATGATGACCTTCCCTGGGATGATTTTTCTCTGATCCAGGTGATCTTTTGGTCTCCAGCAAGAGATCACAGGCTTGGTCACATGATGGTTGGGCAGGGCTTTGGGGGACATTTGGAAAAGTGCAAGGCCTTGTGAGTTCCATGGTCAGAACTGGCATCACATCAATTCTGCACTGTTTTATAAGTCAGAGCAAGTACAAGATCAACACAGATTCAAGTGGAGAGAAAGCCTCCATATCTTGATGGGAGAAGCTGAAAATCACATTGCAAAAGAAGTGAACACATACCGGGGAATAATTGTGGCTATTTTTGTAAGTAATCTACCAGGGAGACTTTCTGTACTTTGTTCACTGCTACATCCTAAGCACCTGGAATAGTGCCTAGCCCATAGGTGTTCCAGAATTATTACTTGAATAAATGAGTGAATGAATGATCTGCCCACCACTCCTGAACCAGAAGCTACGCAATAAGCCCCTTCTCTGTTGCAAATTTTTACAATATAGTATAGGTTTGCAGGAAACTATATTGCTTGTGAATACATGCTATTGCAGCCCTGTCTCTACTGTTCTTTTAAAGTTAAAACCAGCTTTCACAGTTTGACTTCTCTCTTCTTTAGTTCTTGTAAATTCAGACTAATTGCTCCCACAGATCTTGAAGCACACTGTAATTCATAGAATGCTTTTCCTCCTAGGACCTTGGAGAAGTTTCAAAATACTTTCTCATCAATCTCCACAGCTACATAACAGCATAGGAGAGTTCTGTTGTCTGCTCTTTCCTCCATCCTCCCCCTTTTCTCCCAGCCAGCTAGTTTCCTTTTCTTTATTCACAGATGAAACCACAACAGAATGACCACTTGTCAGTGTAAGATAGCTCCTTGAAATCCTGGCCTGGGGAACTTTCTGGAAGGCTGGACAATTGAACGGAAATGACTGAAATAGGATCAGATATTGAAGTATCTGTGCACCCAGTTCATTTCCCCATCCCTTTCTTTGCCACATAAGCAAAGTGGGTTAGAAAATAGAAAAAATAACTGAATACTTTAGCCTCATGGATCTAGGAATATATACGTTAAGAATCAAACAGGTCTGCTATGATTCTTGATAAGTGGACTTGAAGAGCAAACCGGATTACTTTGTTTCTCCACTTGGTCACCTGGTCAGTCCCAATCTTCTGGGCTTCCTATGTCATTCTTAAAATACTGCCTAACACAGTGCTTTTGGGTTACAATGCTTGAAAGCCTGTTGTAGTGCCTTGGAACTGTGCCCTTTTAAAAAAAACAACAGGTTCTACTAAAAAAATGGTGCAGTCATCAGGGAATTGGTTCAACCATTGCTCTATGAGGTAGCATTCCTCATATACCCAAATGATAGATTGTTCAAAGGCTGTGACATGTATCAATACCTTTTCTGGCATGCCCCTTCCATCTGGTCTAGAACTTCTTTTAGCAGAGGACAAAAAGTCCTCTATAGTTACAGATAACGCTGAAAAAGCAAAGACCCATAGGAAAAGCAACCCTTGGCTTGGCCATTTCCATTATTTACCCAGATCTCCTTGGCTCAAAACCTCATCAGCATCTTGAATTATCTCTGCTCATATCCAGGCACCAAGTCCTGCCAGTTCTGCCTTTGACGTATTTTCCAGAATTGTACTTGTTTTCATTCCTTCGGCCAGCAAGCATCCCACTTTCAGTCCTTTATTGTTTCAAGTGCATCATTTAAATCACCTTCAAACTGAACTCTTCTGCTTTCATCATTAATGATTCCCACTGACTACAAATATAGTTCCAGCTCTTTCACTTGAAATTATAATCCTTCCATATATGATCGCTAGCACTTTTCTTCTACTCTGACCCACTACTATGTGAATCTTCTGCTTTAGCTAAAATAGTCTAAATGGTATTTCCAAAAGAATATGCTACCTCAAATTTAAATTGTATAGTCAATGAAAACACTTGGCAAAACACAAACATTATATAAGCATGAATTATTTTGTCTTGTACTTACTTCCGGTCATCCGTTGTCATCCTTTAATAATTAAACATATTCTCCTTATTCATATGCGCTGCCCCTTAGTCTGCTCAGAACCTTCCTCCTTTTATCTAGTGACCACCAACCCCCAATCCTCTTTATTTATTTTTATATTATTGACGTTTAAAGAGAGAGAGAAACATCGATCAGCTGCCTCCTGCACACCCCCCTATCTGGGATCAAGCCAGCAATCCCAGCGTGTGCCCAGGCAGGGAATCAAACTAGCAAACTTTCAGTGCACAGGGCGACGCTCCAACCAACTGAGCCACACTGGCCAGGGCAATCTTTTGACTTTAGATGCATCTTCTCTCTCTTCTCAGAGGCTTTGAATTGACACAAATACATGGAAGTTTTGAGCCTGCACCTCTCTCCAGGATCACCACATCCATAATCAGCCCAGGCTACCGGTGGTCTAGCACTCCAGACAAAAATTTCATCCCAGGCCCATCTGGCACGAGGAAGGGATCGGGCTGTCGTGGGCACCTCATAAAGAATGTCTGCTTTTTCATGCCCCATCACGTGCCCAGAGTTCATTTCTGGGTGATCCACACAGCTTTCTCTACCCAATCTTTTCTATCCACCACAGCCCAGAGTGAGTTTTGTCCTGTGAATTTTTGTGGTGCCAAACTCCTGTGATTTGTCCTATTTAGATCATGGTTACATATTCTGCCATTCATGTTTTCTTAGCTTTAGGAGCTCATTCTTGAATACCCAAGTAGGTTGAAAACTTCTCCTTCAAGGTGACAAGAACATCTTATATTAGTAGTCCCATATTCAACCTTTTTCAACAACCTGACATGTGATAGCTGCTAATTGATTATCTGGGCTTGTTAATCGCAGTGGACGTGAATGGTAAGAAGTCTCTCTTTATTGGAGTATTGATAGAGATTCAATACTATAGAAAGTCAAACACCACGGTCCCCTCGGGGAAAGAGATGCAAGCCAAGAAGGGAGCTGCCCAGAATCTAAGATAAATGTGCCAATACATCAATTTACTCAAGATCAGGGGTGCATTTATTCAACACGTTTCAAATTCTCTCAATTCCTCTGCCTTTATTTTTATTATTGGGAAGATACTAATAATGAAGAAAATAAAGTGAAATAAGCATTGTGACATAAGTGACATAAAGAGTCACTTAAAATAGAGTCAGGAGGCTATTAAGTGAGGCCAAAGCACCCTAGACACATCTTGTGTCTCATTTCCAAAAGCCTTATTGCTAAGACCTGTTGCTAAACTCAGCTCAAAACATCCTGGAGCCATAAACATCCGGGAACAACAACCTCTACATGGGCATATCTGGACTTTACTCCCTTCCTTATAGGATTCAGCTCCCTCTGTACATATTGGAACTAACCAATCTCTGTTAACCTAGGCAGCAAGCCTTCATTTGCATGCAAGAATTACATTGTGTGGGTTTGGCCTTGATTAATCTTGGCTTTCCTTTACTCTGCAGTGCACAGTTTGGGTTGCTACCTGAATCTGTGTCTCTCAGATTGTGATCCTTTGCTCAAATAAATACATTTTTTTTACAGCCTATACCCTTTTTTTGGCTAACAATATGCATACATATATATTGCCTGGACTAGGCAGGTAGGCTCTCTTTTGTGGCCATAATATCACTAACCTTTGTTTTCCCCCTGGCATTTACCTGAGCTCACCTTGCCTTGCAGCCATCAATCTGATACCAGAAAGCAGTGGAATTAGCAAAGATAGCATGGGAAACTAGAGGCATTACTGATGATTCCAGTAGGGGAAGAGAGCCAGCATAAGAATTAATTTTAACACAGTAATAGATCTCACACATTGAACCCCACTATCAAATGAGATCCACCCGGAGAGGAAAATGCCCCTCCACTTTTAATTTAGTGACAGACCCCAAACCATTGCTTCGTTTGACTCCGAGGGAAGCCGTTTTCTTCTAGCGGGACATTGTGGGGAGACCAAGGAGGGGCCTCAGCGCTGTCCACTACTTCGAAGAGGCGGGATGGGCCCCTGTTGCTTTTACCAGAGGCTGCATTCCTCTCCTGCAGGTCCCCCGCCTCATTCATTTTAATTAGACAGATGCCTAAATCTTATCTGTAGGTATCAGTCAGGGTCAATGCCTGGTTTCATGGCTAACCAATCAGATGTGACCTTCTCTTTCCAGAGACAGGATTTTTTAAAAAGAGAAACCACTGATCTGGAATGTTTCAGCACTAAAAGTAAATTTATTTCTCTAACCGTCAGATCCCTGATCTGTGTAGCAGGATCTTCTCCTGGTAACTGTATTCTTTGACTTCAGTTTTAAAATTATATAAATAAATACAAGTAGACAGTGATTCTGATGAAAATAAAGATACATGTGTCACTAGTATCAGTTTATTGTAGCATTGCCATTGTTAAATTCCTTTATTGTCACAGGGAAGAGTGAAAGCCAATTTTGATGCATGTATACTTTACCTTAATTTAAATACTTCAAAAAAAGCATCAGAGTCTCTTTTCTGCTATGCAGCTCTTTTGCACATATTCCTAATTTCTCTATTGCTTGGAAATTACAGTCCAGTTGGATGCTCCTTCCCTGTTCTTGTGTAAATCCTCTAAAACAGGAAGAGCGAATGTCCAAAAACTATTGCCATACAGTTCTGTGAGAGACACAAATAACTGGAAGTCTCAAAACTTCAAATGTAATACTCGCTGGCCAAAGCCTAATAGGATGAGCAAATTTTGGACTTGAATTATTTTAAATATAGAATTTGTTCTAAAGATTTAGGAAGACAGAAAAGTTTTTTTTTTTCCATATAGCTCTACTTAAATTATTGTTAGAAAAAGAACAAAATTTTTGAGTGAATAATTGTCGGACGGGATAAGTCTACCTTATTTTCTCCACCATAGCTCCATCAGCATTACATATGTATAGACAGATCATCCACTGAGTTCCCAGAGTTTTTATACTCTCTCTGTTTAACTGGTTATGATGCCTACTCTCAACTTAGGTTACAGAAAAACATAACAAGTGGGGGCTTTTTTTTTTTCAGTTTAACAAACAATAAATGGCTTCAAGTAACAGAGCTGTCTTTTCATCTTCTTAAACACAGTGAACTTTTCATTACCAACTTTTGCAACATGGTTTGCAACAAAGGTACAGTTGAAGGGAGAGGGGCGTAAGAATACATAACTTTGCGCAATTGCTGGAAAACAAAACAGGCATTCATCAAAAGCTGTGGTACATTTACACAGTGGAATACTATGCCGCTATAAAAAAAGATCTTTTACCCTTTGAGACCGAGTGGATGGGCCTGGAGATTATTATGCTAAGTGAAATAAGCCACTCAGAGAAACATAAACATCACTTATATGTGGAATCTAATGAACCAAATGAAATTTTGAACAATATAGGTCCAGAGACAGGGAAGCATGGAACAGACTGACAGAAATCAAAGGGAAGGGAGGGAGGGGGCAGGAAAAGGTTAACCAAAGAACTTATATGCATATATGCATAGTTCTTGGACACAGACAATAGTGTGAAAAGGCCTGGAGTGGGGTGAGAGCGAGCTGGTGGAGGGGGTGAAAGAGGGGGGTGATAGGAGACATCTTTAATACTCTCAACAATAAAAATAACTTTTAAAATATTAGAGGCTAGATCTAACTATAACAAACTTCTTGATCCTGGTCAGGTCACATGGATAGAAATTTACATTCAAACGGAGCACCAAAATAACTTCCCTTCTGGAGGCAGCATAGATTTTAACCTCTTAGCAGGAGTGGCAAGGCTGAAAGAATAACTTTGAGGGGGAGAGGTGGCGGGAGGGGTGGGGGGTGGGGGGAAGCTTGGAGTACTCCATAAATTTAAAGGGAAAGAAGCCAGTTTCCCTTAGACCTGTGGTGAAAAACAGGCCAGGGAGCAAATGTAACTTTGTACAAGGTTCTCGGGGACTCCCCAGAGATGAGCACCCCAAGCTAGGCTTTAGGGCCCCATTATTTGAGGTAACCGCCTCTGAAATCACAGATAGTGATAAACCTATCTGGGCCCCATCAACTGAAAGCCCAGAATTCCTCTTTGGAAACCAAGGTTCTGGTCCAGGACAAATCCTGCCTAGTGTTAGGACGCGCTACACAGAGCTATTCCCTTATGCGAAAAAGGACCCGGGTGGTGAATTAGGAGGAAAGAGTCTGCATCCTTGGGATAACATTACCCATTTCAGGTGCCTTGGGGAATGTCAGCTGGAGCCAGGCAGTACCCTGAGACCCCTCCCTCTTTGATGCCGGACACGCCAACCTGGCGCCTTCCGGGTCTTTCCGGCAGAAAAGAGCCTATTGGGACCCCAGGGCGCGGCAGTGGCCAACCTAACATTGGTCCTAGCGGCGCTTCCGCGCGTCCAGGGGCGTTGGCGCAGGAAGGCACCCAGTCCGGGTCAGTCCGCTGGGCCGTGAGCGCTGGGCGTCTCCAGCGCGCACACCGAGGCGGGCGGGCGCCTCCCGCAGTAGGTAAGCGGCGAAGCCCGCATCCGGACAAAGAGAAGTCCGCTCTCCCTCCCACTGGGTGTCAGTTTCTTTGGTGAGTGCTGGCGCCAAGGCCAGCGCGGGTCAAATCGTGCCGCACTCTCCCCCTGGCCCAGCCTTGAACTTGCAAGTCCGCTGTAAGAGACAGCTTCTGGCCACTTGTTTTGGATGCAAGAAAGCCAAGCAGGGGCCGTGCTCGGGAGTGTTACTGTGCGGGTTTGCAGGGAGAGGTGGGGGTTCCCAGGGTCACCACAGCCACAGCGAAAAGCAGGCCCTCCCGCCTTTCCCGCGGGGGGGGGTGGGGGGGGACAGTGCCCAGGGTCGAGCGAGGGCTTCAATGGAAGCTGGGAAAGGAGAGAAGGGATGAGACAGGGAAAGAGGGAACGTTTCCTGGACAAGAGAGCCAGGAAGTGGGGACGGGGTGAGGAAAGGAGCCAAGTCCTTGAAACTTAAGTCCAAATTCCAGCCGTGGGGCGAGCAGGTGGGGGCCATTACAGTTGGAACGGCGGCTGGGTGCAGTTTATTTTATGTGTGGATTTTTTTTTAATTTTTTTTTTTTTTTTTTTTATTTTATTTTTTGCCCTGAACGGCTGAGTCTGAAAGTTTCGCCGCGAAAATTTGGGGAGCATAGGTGGGAGGAGGCGATTGCTGGGACAAAACATTCGGGAGCCAGGGTCGCTTCTTAAAACCCGGGAAGTGTCCCGCACCCTCTTGCCCAGCCTGGGGCGCCTCCTCCCACTAGCGTTCTCCCAGCGAGAAGGTGTGTGGGGGGGGGGGGGGGGGGGAGGAGAGGGGACAGGGCGAGATCTGGAAGCCGCAGGCGGAGCCACTGGGGAAGAGAAAAAGCTGCAAGTTATCCTAAGTATCGATTCCAGAGGGTTGCGGGAGGCCAAGTGGGAGGGGCGGGCCTACTGAGCGGCTGCTCCTCCTCCACCCTCATCCGCGGCAGAACTTGCACTTGACGATCTTCTTAAAGGCGTTTTGGAAGTCCTTGTTGAAGTAGGCGTAAATGACAGGGTTGAGCAGAGAGTTGGAGTAGCCGAGCCAGTTTATGATGTCGCCCAACAGACTGGGCATGTGGCAGCTGTTCTCGCAGAAGGGCAGGACCAGGGCCACGATGAAGAAGGGCAGCCAGCAGAGGATGAAGGTGCCCATGATGATGCCCAGGGTCTTCACCGTCTTCCTCTCGCGGGCTAGAGCCATCTTGCGCTTGGCCTCGGCGTTGCGCTCATTTTTATTCCCTAAGGGGGCGGGAGCACAGGGGACAGAGCCCGCCTCACTGGGTAACGGCAGGTGCTCTTTGGAGTTGCCCATCAGGTGCACTTCGATCACCTCCAGGGCTGCGCCGTCCTCGCCCTGTCGCACAGCTCCATTGGCGCACTGAATGCCCCCGGCCTTACTCTCCACGCCCCGCCCCCATTCTCTGCTCTCTGGCTCTCCGTTTATGCTCCTCCTGGGCGGCAGGGCTGGAGACGCCCCGAGGCGGGTGTCCGCTCTCTTCTTCTCCACCTTCTTGACGGTCTTGCGGATGCGAAAGCGCGCGGCTCGAAAAATGCGCCCATAGAGAACTAGCATGAGCAGCAGCGGGATGTAGAAAGCGCCGAACGTGGAGTAGATGGTGTAGCCGTGGTCCTTGCTGATGGTACACGCGTCGGGGTCCGAGCGGTCTTCGGGGGTGCGCCAGCCCAGCATGGGCGGGATGGAGATCAGGAAGCCAATGAGCCAAGTGAGCGAGATGAGCGCAGCGGCCCGCCGGGGCGTCCTCTTGTTCACGTAGTCGATGGGGTCCGTGATGGCCCAGTACCTGTCCAGCGCGATGGCGCACAGGTGCAGGATGGAGGAGGTGCAACACAACACATCGAGGGAAATGAACAGGTCACAGGTGACCTGTCCCAGCGTCCACTTGTTGAGCACCTGGTTCCACGCGGCCATGGGCAGCACGAGCACCGACACCATGAGGTCGGTGACTGCCAGCGAGCCGATCAGATAGTTGGCCACGTTCTGCAGGGAGCGCTCCAGAGCAATGGCAGCAACTACGCACGCGTTTCCCAGCACCGCACTGAAGATAAGCGTGCCCAGCAGCAGGGAGGTGACCACCTGGTAGCTGAAGGTCACGTCGGAGATGCCGGTAGCATTGCCGTTTGTCCCGAAGGGACCTTCGGAGGACGTCGTGTTGTTGCCCTGTCTGGGGCTGAGCACATCCATGCCTGCGCGCCCGGCGGGGGAGGGGGACGGAGCGAGAGCTGCGCGAGGATTCCCCTCGCCCCTCCCCCTGGGGTCGCAGCCCCTTTCTCCTGGGAGCTTCGGGGGAGGGGGTGCAGGGGCTCAAGCAGGAAGTTCTTACTGCTCAGGCGAAGGCATCTCGGAGGAACTGCTTCTAGGGCTCCGTGGGCTCCCTGGGTCCAGCGCGTTCCGGAACTCTAGGTGGGAAACGAGTTGGCCGGAGAACAGCTCCGAGATCTCGGGGCGACAGAGGGGTGGCCGGAACGTCTGTCCCTCGCTGTTCTTTTTACTTTGCCGCTGCCCAGCTGGCTGCCGGAGCCGGAGTCTCCCCACCAGCAAATAGTCTCCAATCCTAGAAGTATCTGGAATATTGAAGCCCCATCCTCCACGGTCATTCTGTGACCCTCCTCGATTCTCTCCCTCCCGCTCTCCCACTCTCTTCTCTTTTTTTAAAGCCTCCTCCTTCCACTCGCCTTCTCTCCACTCGCCTTCCCTTTCAGTTTCCCCTCTCCCTTCTCTCACCCTTTCTTTATCCCTCTGTGTGTCGCTCAGACAGCCAGTCTCCCTCCCTCCCACGCTAACCCTCCCTTCCTAATACTTCCCCAACCCCGAGTGTCTCTTTCCTCTGGGTGCCCGCCCTCCTCTGCCTCTAGCTCAGCAACTTAGCGTTCAAGCCTCTGTTGTCCACACACTTAGAACTCGCGTGCATGCACTTGATCTCCTGGTCAGACCAACATTGCAACCAATACCTTTGCCTCCCACCCAGCCAAACTCGAGGGGAAAATTCTAACTATCCATTGCTTTATATTTCTGTCAAATTCCTAAGTAGAGTCCGCATCATAATAGTGGCAGTAGGAAATAAGGAAAGGAGACACTAGAAGTCTGGGGGGGGGGGGGGGGGGGGAGTGGACAACCCTAGTTCAGTATGTAAATTATGGTAAATTGATGGAATGAAAATGGAGTATCAGCTTTTTACAGACCACCCCATCCATCATTTTATTTTTGACTCCCTTGGGGAGGATGTTGCCTGTGACCTTTCTTAACCTTGGGGAATGGGGGAGAAAGGAATATAAAGGACCTGTCAAAAGACAAATAGCTACATCTCCAAAGGAAAACACTCAATTCGGTATGTATTTAGAACACACTCACACAAGCCTTCCCAACACCATTTACCTTTTTTTCTTTTTTCTTATTTATTGTTCAGTATTATAGATGTTCCCTATCCCCCCCACTTTCTCCCTCTCTACCTAGCCCCTGCCCCACCCTAGGCCGTCCCCACACTATTGTCTGTATTCATGGGCTGTGCATATATGCATATATTTTCTTTGGTTAATCTCCCCTCCAACTCCACCCCCACCCCCACTTCCAAGATCTGTCAGCCTGTTCCATGCATACTTGTCTCTGGACCTAAATTCAGTGAACATTGCCATTCCCCATAGCTTTGTGGTGAGTAAATTTAGGGAAGGGGATCTTTTGTCTGGGTGTTGCAATGAGTTCAGGCATTTCATATGGCTTTTTGCTTTTCTTACCAGAAAGAAATCTCTAAAGGAGAATTTAGTGGAATCCCTGGTCGCTGGCCCCTGAGTTTCTCTTAAACTCAGAAATTGGATTCAGCACCTGGGACAGCTCTAGGCAATCAGGACTTATGCCGCCACCTTCTGGCAAATGCTTTAGAGCGCCATCTAGGAACCCTTGTCATGCTAAAATTAAGCAGGTATTGAAATCCCATAACTTCAAGAAAGAGAAAAAAAAAAATGGTTATTAAAAGAAAAGTAACATCGAGTCATATATTTTTATTCTATTTCCTTAAAAAAATAGTGTTCTCTTTTGCTCTTAATCATATATACCAAGCTTATATTGTCTAGATCGTTTTGAAAGCCTGCAGCATCTGTCATTCACAAGTTTTCTCTAGGAATGAGGTTTTAGTAGACTTAAGCAAACACTTTCTCACCTTCATCTGTGTTGGTTTTGTTCCGACAAAGCCTGTACTCTGGGACTCACACATTTGCACACATTCACCAATGGGGAAAGTGAGGGGACAATATTGGATTTTCCAAATGGGGATGACTTCACATAGAAAATAAAGAGGCTGCTATTGGTTGGTTCTAAGCTATGTCCTTTATCAAGGAAACCATATTTAATCCCATTTGAACATGGGTAAAGAATTATAGTATTCCTAAACCCTAAATAGATATGTAAATAACAAATTCACTTATATATTCTGATAGCATGACTGAAGTAAAGGAAAAGTTCAGAATGCAATCCCAAAAGCAGATGACTCCAGATAACATGCACAGATTCACTCCAGATAGCAATAGTTTTAATATTATTTTCAAATTTGAGCTCTGAATTTCATAGCTTTCAATTCTTTAAGACCAAGCAAAAGAGCAATCACCAAAGCATCAAAGAAAATCTAATTGTGCCAATGCATACAGTACAGGGCAATGTGTTTGGAGAAGGATGGTTTTACAGTGCAGTGCTGGGCAGTTTCCACTTAATCACTTCAGCATGCTGCAGTAATGAACCTGACATTTGTAATGATTCATGGCATTGAAAAAACAGATGAGGATACATGGTGATTCTGGCTCTAGCCTCTGAAGATTCTTTTAAAATTTTGTGAAGATTCTCATTCCCCTTTTTAAAATTTCCTGACAAACACAGAACTAAATAACTTTGTTAAAATATAGTTGCATATCCAAAGATTATAATAGCAAAATAATTAAAATCTGAATTCTCCAAAGATAAAACTCTGGAAATATAGTTGATAAATATAAACAAAGAGTAAAATAAATTTAAATGTAAGAAAGTAAATATATACATATTTGTATACATACAAGGACATACTTGAACAGGAATTATACCAGATTTAGCACATATAAATAAATATATGTCAGTAAATATGCATTCTTCTAGTGGATCCCAAATGGTTTATAACTGACAATTTTTTTTCAAGAATGCTAAAATTTTGAAGTTAATATTCATGAGGACTGGCATTTGCTATTCTACTTTAATATTTTATGATGCAGCATTCTTATTCAAGTTGGAAAAAAGTTCATGTATTCCTTCAAAATAATGTACACAATATTTCAAACATTTCACTCTTTAAAATGTATTACAAGTTTTTTAGGCATTCTGATGAACACTAGGAAGAAAGCAGAAGTATAAAAGGATATGCAGCACTAATTATGCTTCCATACCAAATTCAGTGACGAATAAATAATTATGTATAACTTATGTTGAATGATTCTGTGGTATATATTAAAAGCAAAATGATGTCGCATTTCACCATGTTCACACCTTGCCAAGTCTGCTATGTTAACCCTTAAAGATAAAGAAACACATTAAAAAAAAAATGGTGCAAGCCAAAGATTCTGGATAAAGTGTTAGACTCCGGTTCTTTAAGGCCTCTGAAATCAGCCTAAAGAAAAGCTAGCCTTAAAGCAGATATTATTGATGACATCATTTGAAAACAATACTTCCAGTCATTCTGCTTTCATTTCTTGTTTGAATTTACTAGATGCAAGTATGAACTTGTCAGTTATAGATCTAGAGTATGATACATCATCCATCATATGAAATTTCTCTAATGTAGTTTATGGGAGATAAAGATTTTTAACATTTTTACAGGAAATTTGATGTAAGCCCAGAATTTCAATGTAGTTCTTTGTCTAGGGACATAAAGATAAAAAGATATTAGACTAAAGTTTTGCTGAATGTCCTGTCATTACTGAAGTCTCAGGAATGGTTGGGGTTTCTCAATAACTGATATGTTTATCCATAATCCCCAAATTATGGCTAATTTATTAATGAGTCAGTAACCTATATAGTAAAGAGTTGAAATTTTACTTAGGAGATTACAAGAGTGACTTAAAAGCTCCTATTTAAGAAGTTTTTACTTTTCTTCAAGTAATTTGATTAGGATAGGTTATTTTTTAAACTAAAAATACCATTCTGAATTTAATCCTCCTCAATCCTCAAATGCTGAAGTAATAGAGCAAATGTAGTTTACCAGCACTGTGAAATTTTACTGGAATTCACCAGGAAAAGGAACTTTAAAGAGAAATGTTTGCTTAAATAATTTAGGAAATGCAGTCTTCTGATTACTAGTGAGAATTAACTGGTCATTTATAAGAAATGCAAGCAACATGCCAGAGAGTAAATTCTCCTTTAAACCTAAACATGCTTTTTGTGTGTGTGTCTAATCCTCACTAACCACTTTCCTCTGATGATACCATTCCTTCACTGCTATTTCTACTGGGTCAGGCACTTCTCAGAGGCTCAGAACTGGGTTTTCAGTGGGAAAAGACAAACAGTGGAAGCCTCAGTCGCTGCTTCTGAGAATCCTAACAATGGCTTCATTCAATTAACACACATGCTAAAAACACAGCAGCTAGAAAGTGAAAGCAATATAACCATGTGTTCACTAGGTGTGTGACGTTGGGCAGTTTATTTAACCCTTTTGTTTTCTCAGTAGTAAAGTGGGTGTGATAATAAACTTGTGAAGATTAAATGATTTAGTACACTGCTGGCCCATAATAAACACCGAATAAGGTTAAACAATAATAGTAATAATAGTGATACAAAGTAATAATATTCTCTCTCTACTGATAATTTCTGAGAAATGTAGAGAAAGAATTATATGGGCTTAAAGGAAAGAGCCAGAGCCTAAAAAGAAAACAATTAAGGCCCTTTCAGGTGAGGATTTATTATGAAAACAATTTACACATGAATATGACATTCTCCTTGTTTCTTAAAGTATTTGGAAAACTTTCAATTTTCTAGGCAATTCTGAGTACAAGACTAGTGAAAAAAGATGTGACCTCTGCATTCTGGAACTTCTTTTTATTTTAATTTATTTTTTATTGCTTTTTTTGGGGGGTGACATTGGTTAATACAATTATATAGATTTCATGCGGTGGAGTTGGTGGATGTTACACTCACCTCCTACCAGGACCAAACTAGAACTTCTTGACTTAAAGCTGAAATCACTGAGGCGGGGAGAAAGGACGTGTCAACAAAGGTTTAATAATCAGTATTGGATAGTAGTCTGCCCTTTTTTCTAGGAGCGCAACCATTTGAACTACTAGAAAAGCATAAAATAAATAATTGTATAAAATAAATAATTGAAATTCATAGGTTCCCCCAAAAATGTTTAAAAGTACAGTAAACCCAAAGGTAGTATTTCTGTTGTAGGTAATTATCAGATGATAGTGTTTATAGTTATATCATATCTAATAAAAGAGTAATATACAAATTGACTGTCACTCCAAGACACAAGATGGCCACCCCCATGGGGTCAAAGATGGATTTCCCCATGTGGACACAAGATGGCCGCCACAAGATGGCCTGCAGGGGAGGGCAGTTATGGGCAGTTAGGGGTGATCAGGCCAGCAGAGGAGGGCAGTTGGGGGAGACCAGGCCAGCAAGGGAGGGCAGTGGGGGGGGGGGATCCAGGCCTGCAGGGGAGGGCAGTTGGGGGGGACCAGGCCTGCAGGGGAGGGCAGTTGTGGGCGATCAGGCAAGCAGGGAGGGCAGTTGGGGGGGGACCAGGCCTGCAGGGGAGGGCAGTTGTGGGCGACCAAGCCAGCAGGGTAGGGCAGTTGTGGGGGGACCAGGCCTGCAGGGGAGGACAGATAGGGGTGACCAGACTGGCAGGGGAGGGCAGTTAGGGGTGACCAGGCTGACAGGGGAGGGCAGTTAGGAGCAATCGGGCTGGCCGAGGAGCAGTTAGGCGTCGATCAGGCTGGCAGGGGAGTGGTTAGGGGGTGATCAGGCTGGTAGGCAGAAGTGGTTAGGGGCAATCAGGCAGAGGCAGGCGAGCAATTGGGAGCCAGCAGTCCTGGATTGTGAGAGGGATGTCCGACCACCCATTTAGGCCCGGGATTGGGATTGGGCCTAAACAGGTGGTCAGACATCCCTCAAGGGGCCCCAGATTGGAGAGGGTGCAGGCTGTGCTGAGAGGGACACCCACCCCTGCACGAATTTCATGCACTGGGCCTCTAGTAGTGTTAATAAGTGTACTTTCCCAGCCTCAATTCCTCTACACTGCCGCTTTCTGACAATATGTTTATGGCTCACTTCTAAAAGGATAAGAACATAGTGGAGATGAGAAAAATGTCTGAAATGTTAGCTTAATATTTTCTGTTAATCTACGGATAGTTGGAAATTAAACCTAGTCTTGGTAATTACTTGAAGCAAAATTTAATTACTGTATTTAATATAATTGAGGGGAAATGCCTACATTTTTATTAGCTTTCACAAGTAACACTTTTGTTACACAACTAAAAGCAATACTCAATGCATTATTTTAATCTTGTTTTAAAACATGCTACTTATATAAAAGCAACAATTATTACAAAATACCAGTCTTTAACTGTGCCATTGGGTCTATTGAAGCAGTAATGTGTCAAATGGGGAAGAGTGGCTTAGGGCCAAGAGTTCTGGATTCAAATGACTACTCTGCCATTTACTAGCATTACAATTTTCCTTAGTTTTTTCATTTTATTATGCAGTACACATGAATTACCAAAACTTTAAAGAATAATATGGTGCTTGTACGTTTTTTAAATGCATGAGTACAATGAGAAAATAGAATTCTCTACTCTGCAAAACCACTACTTCCATGCAGCTATCTGACCTGAGAAGCTGTTGTCACTCAGTCATTCAAGGTCCCAACTAATGAGAAGGTGCTGCTCAGCAGGAGGCAGGCAGAGAGAGAGAGAGAACAATATGGTGTCCTAAAGCCCAGCCTTCCTGAAAACATGCCCTGAGGGCTGCCTGGATCATTCTTAGTCATCGTGTTTTTAAAATGTAGCCTCTAGTCCACCTTGGTGGATCCTGACTACTACCTGGATTATCTGCTTGATAACTTCCTCAACATCTCCTTTCTGACTTTCTGTCAGTCGATATAGCAGATATTTCAAAATGGTGAGGGACTGCAGAATTCTTCTAACCCAAACTTAATTAGTTTTCATAAAAGGAAACTGAGGGTCCTCAGAGTTAAGTGATTTGCCCTAGATCACACAGTGGGTGCCTCATATTCCCCTCCCTGCATCTGTTAAAGGACCCCTAACGTGATTATCCAGGTTGAAGACTAAACTGCAGCCAGCTCCAGTGGAAAATTTCCAAAGAACTTGAAACAGATGAAAGAAGTTGAAGTTTGTGTTCAATTATCTATTCCTTCCTTGCTTCCTCTCTTCATTCCTTTGTACAACAAGCACATATGTCTTCTTGAGCCTGGCAGCATGACATCGACTAAAACCATAAAGATGGAAAGACAGAGTCCTTGCCTTGACTCATTCACTGAAGCATGTTCCCCAGCCACCCTCGGGGAAGCCTCGTTGGGAATGGGGACAGTCCTGGCCCAGTCACTCATTTTTCCATCAATGACTGTATTTATTGAGTACTTTCTATTTTTCCTAGGCTTTTGGTATATAATGATGAAGGAGACATAGACATATTCCTGCAATCAAGGACCTTATACAGAAATCAGTAGAGGAAAAACTATAAACAGGTAAGCAAATAAATGAATAAATGAGATAGTTTTGGGTGCTAATATTGGCATGAGGAAGACAAAATTGAGTGACCTGGTGGAGGAATTGGAGGCATCTACTCTTATGGAATTGGTGAGGCAAGTCTTCTCTGAGGAGGTGACATTTGAGTTGAGACCCAAATAATATACCAAAGACAACCATTCATAGATCTCACCTGTGGTGTGCTGCAATGGTATATTGATCTTCTCAGCCTTTGGACCAATAGGGCAGAACCTGGGCAGCAAAGCCCCTGACTAATAGCATGGAGTAGTCAATGGACTTCTCTGTTTACTCCAGTGTGTTATGCAAATGTTACCATTTTCTTTGTATTGCATGACAGTAAAAGCATTGGGAAGCATTGTTTCAGTTGAGAAAATTCAAATCTAAGCATAGAAAAGCAAAAATGATCAAGCTTGGTATGTTGGGTAACTGAAGAGTAGAGTGCACTAAAGAAAAAATGACTGGGAATGAGGTCAGAGTTTTCTCATAGTCAGTCTAAAATAAAATACCATTGACCATGTTTCTTTATCCAGTTAAACATTAAATTGTGTTAGGATATATGGACTTTTTCTTGATATCCCAATGGAAAACAAAAAGTATTGCAAAGCTTACTATCAAGTAATTTAGTACATATTATATTCTCTGTCATTTTGCATAAGCTCAGAATTTTTTTTTCTGATGCCATTTCAAATGCCATTTCTTAGTGAAGGCCTTGCATTGAGAAATTGAGTATATGAGATAGATAACAGGTGATGAGAGAGGGAGAGAGAATCTCCATATACATTGTTTTCTGGTAATAAAACCTGATTAAATGTGAATGTAGATCTTCCCATACATCCACGCCTCCATATTATTGCTTACAATTCCCTCAACCTGGCATATTCATCCTCATCTTCTGCACCAAAGAAAATTCCTACCTGGAACACAAAACAATGCCCATGCCCAAGCCTTCAACAACTACACAGTAGTTCTCTAGTTTGAAATTCACCTAGCTAGCTTTTAAAATAGACAGGTACCACCCCAAACCAATTAAATAAGAGTTTCTAATGGGGAGGGCCTGGGGATTGTCATTTTAAGCCCTCCAGGTGATTCCAATGAGTACGTAGGGGTAAGAATTGCTGAGCTAGATTAGTGCTCTTTCCTGCTTGCAGTGGGCTCCAAAGAGAAGGCAGAGCTTGACCCTGCTATGCGGGTCCCATGGGTTTCTCCCCTGAGAGCGGGAAAAAGCCCACCAATGACAGCAGAATGTGTTACAAACAAGAAATTCTTTATAGTGGCCTACCATGGAAAGTAAATGAGTAATTACCTCCTTGACCTTGTACTTAATGAGAAAAACTGCATAGCAAATTTGCTTTGGTTCTGGCTTGGCTCAAAGTCTGTATAGAAATAGACATTTCAGTGAGTCCTTTTCACCTTCTCATTGAGAAAAGAGAAAATGGTATGAAAATATTGCAGAGAGAACACATTTAAGTAGCTGTCAAACCTAAATGTGCATAACAATCACTTGAAGACTTTGTTAAATGCAGATTCCCCCAGGCCCAGCCACTGGGGATTCTGATGGAGTAGCCCCAGGGGCCTGTATATTTGAACAAAGCCCCCTATGTGATTCTGATGCTGGTGGTCCCTGGGCCTATGGGAAATAGGAGTTTACTAAAAGATGCCCCTTTTTGTAATGCATGAATGCCTCTTCCTGATTCTTACACAAGCCCAAGAGCCTTTGACCGCTTTTTAGAGGAAACAGAATTAAGAAAATGTAAGTCTGGAGGCAAATTTCAAATTTCACAACAGTCATGACAGCTGAAGCCACAGGACAGCAGAGAGAAAAGAAGCTCGGGCAGCGACTGGAGACAGCCAGGGAGCTGAGCGCTCTGGCACTAGGAAAGTGTTCAGGTGGGGAAGGCAGATCTGGGTTAGAGGAAAGAAAACTGCTATCAACAAGAGCAGATCCTCTGTGGCGAGCAGGCTGCAGAATAAGGTCCCAGCTGCTGGCCTAGACGTCAGATGTAATAATCCTGCCCTTCTTAGATGCAAGCTCCTCTAATCAAGCTGTGAAAAATATGCTAACTGTGGTCTGCTATTGTCTGCATAAAGCTAATTTGGTCTTATCCTGGGGCTTCCATTCTCACATCCCTGTCAGAAACAAACTGCTTCAAGTGTAGGAAATGTGAGCCTCAGGAAGTTCACTTAGAAACACGCAGTGGCTTCTCTGGGGTGGGGGTGGGGGGAAGCAACCAGCAGCCTAGCTTCTCCAGCAAAGCCATGGGATAGACTGTGGCTTTCCAGCAACAGAATAGAATACAAAGTGCAATAACCCATAGGGGGCCAAATACATAATAACTATCGATTCCTTCCTTCCTGATCGCATTTGTTTATTCACCATTTTTTCTTTTCATTCCAAAAATACTTTAAAACATTTATTATATGTGTTTTAGCTTAGTTCCCTCAAAAGCAGAATCTGAGACAAAGAATATTGGGTACAAGTAATGTCTTTGGAAGTGGATTCCAAGAAAAGAAGTGAGGAGGTGGAGAGAGGGGAAAGGGAAAGAAAAGCCCAGGAACATATAGCACATGGAGGACCTCACCATGTCTCCTAAAGCCTGGGCGGATGAAGCAGTTATCTGAGGGTGCCAGTCCACCCTGGTGGAAGGTTAATGTGTGGTTGTTAGCCTCCTACACTCTGCTAAGCTCCACATGCCCACAAGCTAAGGACGCTGGACCCTTCACCCCCTTCCAGTGTCCAAGGTCATGGAGGAATCCAGGGCAAAGAGCAAGATGATGAAAGGCTGTCAGCTGAAGTGGGTTGAACTTGCACTGACTGCTCCATGCTGCCCTAGAGAAGCTCAACTCAGAGAGGAGGCCAAGAGAATGTTGCTGGAGCTTGGTGTGTGTCTACTACAGTATGTCAGGCTCTGCTAAGCTACAGAAGTGAACAAATTATGTTCTCTGCCTTCTAAGCGTTCTTAGTCTTGTAAGGGAGAGAAACGTTAAGATACAGTACCATTCGGTATGAAATCTGCCATAGTAATGATATATAAAAAGCTTTATCAGAAAAAAGGAGTGGAATAAATTAATTGGAAGAGAAGAGATATGAAGAAAGGAAAGGAGCAAAAAGGAGAATTGAGAGAACCTCGCACAAATGTAAGCTGAACCTGGAAGGATGAGTCTTCTCTGTGAGCACGAGAACAATAAAAGAAACGCGTGTTCATTGATAAGAACACATACATCCTGGAAATGGTGTTGAGCAAAGTGTGTCTGAACATGGTGCTTGTGTGAAAGAAGCGAGGAGATGAAGCTAAACATATTTATCCTGAAGGCAATGGGAGGGCCGTTGGAGCTTAAGCAGGAGAGTGACTCAAGGGAGTTTCCATTCTTGACGAACTTTCAGAAAAGATCACATAACTAATTCCTGGAGGTCTGTTCTTTCATCACACATTTGTGAAGCATACACTAAGTACCAGGGATGGCACCAGGGGCTGAGCACACACTGGTGAGGGAGATGTGGTCCTGTCATCAAGTGGCCCAGTGCCTAGTGGAGAGAGAGAAAGATGAGAGAGAGAGAGAGAGAGAGAGAGAGAGACTTTAAAATACAGTGCAATGAACTCCAGAGCCTGACTAAGGAGGCAGTATCTCTGGCAAAAACAAGACACAAGTATGTCTCATGGTAGGTGGCCTTGGGAGTGAATGGGAAGGCTTCCCTATCTAGCCTTTTTAAAAAATATGTTTTTTTTCTTGATTTCAGAGAGGAAGGGAGAGGGAGAGATAGAAACACCAATCATGGGAGAGAATCATTGATCGGCTGTCTCCTGCACGCCCCACACTGGGGGTTGAGCGCATAACCTGGGCATGTGCCCTGACTGGGAATCGAACTGTAACTTCCTTGTTCATAGGTCGACACTCAACCACTAAGCCACACTGGCCGGTCCCCTATCTAGCCTTTTGAGGGCAATTTGTGGTGTTCATTTTTCAGAAGTTAGGGGTCTAGGTTGCCTGGCCTTATCATTCCAAGGGAGCCTGACTAAGGAGACAGTGTCTCTGGGAAAAACAAGAAACAAAAAATCAGCAGCATCAAAGAAATGATGGTGTGTGGGTGGGACCGTTATGAAGCGGGATGTTTGTGGTGAAGAATACTTTCCTCCATCCACCACCTGATCATCTCCCTGGCTGGCTTCCTCATCCTTCAGTTTTTCATTTGAGCGTCACTTTTTTTCTGGAAGCCTTCCTAGGCCCCTCAGGTCCAGGACGTCAACCTGAAGGTCCAAACACATTCACAAATTGTTTATCTTTTGTGAGTTGTCTAAAAAGAAATATGCATATAAGCAAACAAATCTCTTCCAACCTTCTAACTGTGGTAAGGGCAGTAATGGGCTGTCCTATATATCTGTACGTGCTGTATAATATTCTGGTCTTGCCACACAGTGAATCAGTTGCTAAAAGAGGAAGACACACCAAAGTAATATTATATCTATAATATCTATTTGATTTATTTGGTATTAACAAATCTCAATCTCTCCCCCTCTCTTCTCTCTCTCCCTCTCCCCTCTCCCCTCTCCCCTCTCCCCTCTCTCGTCAATGTCTTCAGACCAAGACATCATTTTGATTGTCCAAACATCTTGTCATAGGCCTTGCCCCTCAGACCAGACTCCTTCCTGTCAGGGAGTTGGTGCCCAAGACAGCAACGCACTTTCCCTTTCACCTAAAACAGGGAGCCAGACTCCATGCTGGGACACAGCCCATTACCTCTGTCCCCATGAGCTTCTTTCACTCCGCTCTATTTCCAAAAAAGCTGGCTTCCTGGAGGTCAGACTCAGTTTGAATGATTTGAAACATCTGGTCTAGCTTCCATCCTCTGCACAGATAAATATCCCAAACAATCAGGAATTGCAGTCCTGTTTATTTCTAATAATGTTAACAATAAGCAACGTATATAAATACCATGCGTCAAACACTGTCCTGTGTTTTACACATATTACTTTTCGATTTTCAACACCTTTCTGAGGTACATAATATTTATCCCATTTTAAAGAGGAGGAGACTAAAAAATAAAATAAAATAAAAAAAATAAAGAGGAGGAGACTGAAGCATAGGGTAATTGACTAGCCAAGGTCACACTAATTTAATAAGCTGTGGAACAAGGACTTGAAACCCAGGAACTCTGGCTCCAGAGGCTGTGCTCTTATTATTATTTTTTCAATCCTCACCTGAGGATGTTTTTCCATTGATTTTTCAGAGAGAATGGAAGGGAGAGGGAGAGACAGAGAGAAAAAGAAACATCGATGTGACATCGATGGGTTACCTCTCGTTGACTGGTGGCCTCCTGCACCTGACCAGGGCTGGGAGCCTGCAACCAAGGTACATGCCCTTGACTGGAAATGAACCCAGGACCCTTCAGTCCTCAGGCCAACGCTCTATCCACTGAGCCAAACCGGCTAGGGCCAGTGTGCTCTTAATCATAGAGCCCTGCTTGTTCTCAGGTTTCCACCTAAGGCCGATCCCTCTTGTCAGAATATTTCTGACACTACAGAAGGTACTTCTATCTCATTGCAACCTCCATATTCAAACTCATTCCTTCATCTCTCCCCTCCCCTCCTCCCAAGGCTAAACCTACTTGCCTTGACATTTTCTCACAGGAAGAAATTTCTGTTTATCTGGAAATTTTACTGATCAGTTTATTTCCAAGAAGTGAATCATCATTATAGTTTTATCAGTCCATGTAGCAAGTCCCTGCATCTATTCACCAAGTCACCACCCCTTGGTGCAAGCAATTTTCAGTTGTATTTTACCAACCTCCAGTCCTGCTTTCGTCCCAAGGCAGCAGCCTTCCAGGCTTCACTACTATTCTGAATGCAGCATAATCACCGAGCCATGGTCTTTAACTGAAATGAAATGGACAGACATCAGGTACCATTTAATTTCTCTTTCACCACTATTTGGTTGTTATAGCTAGCCTGTCACAGTTAGGGACATTGTCAAATTGTTCTCAAATGTTCTGCTTTACCTTTAAAGATAAGCACTCTACCTCCTCGCTCTCTTTGCCTCAAACTGACATTTTCATTTTGGACTTACATAAGAGAGTTATTAAAAGTTTTCCAGCCATAACCGGTTTGGGTCAGTGGACAGAGTGTCGGTCTGCGGACTGAAAGGTCCCAGGTTTGATTCTGGTCAAGGGCATATACCTTGGTTGTGGTCACAT
The DNA here is from genome assembly GCF_027574615.1 of Eptesicus fuscus. NCBI lineage: Eukaryota > Metazoa > Chordata > Mammalia > Chiroptera > Vespertilionidae > Eptesicus > Eptesicus fuscus. The sequence continues at coordinate 80,127,027 of NC_072476.1, read as the reverse complement.
CCCCAGTAGGAGGTGTGCAGGAGGCACCTGATCGATGTTTATAACTCTCTATCCCTCTCCCTTCCTCTCTGTAAAAAATCAATAAAATATATTTTAAAAAAATATTTTCCAACATTTGCAACAGTTTCAATGCTAACTGGAATTTAGCTCCTTTGCAAGGACCATCAGTCAATAGCTATGACAAAAATGCATTGTGTTGCAACCTCTGCATCTAGAGAGCCTTTTCCTTCCAAAAATAACAATAAAGACTTGTTTCCTTTCAACAATAACAATAACCATTAATATTTTATTGTTGCTTATTACTTGGCAGGCACTACCAAGTGCATGTCATGCATTATTTTAGAAATGAGGAAACTGAGGCTTAGAGAAGTCAAGTCATTTGTTCAGTGTCACAGTGGGTAGCTGTTCCAGAGTTTATGCCTTGGGCCATTAAATATTCTGTGTTGGTTACATGCTGCTGAGTCAACTTTGACTGCTGGGGACCGTATGAAGGAATAATGCCCACAATACCCTGTCCTCAGCAGCCCTGCTCAGCTCCTGTGGACTCATGCCTATGGCTTCTTTTATGGATCAGTCCATCTCAGAGTTGGTCTTCCTCTGTTCCTGCTGCCTTCTGTGTTTCCTAGCATTATTGTCTTTTCCAAAGAACCCTGCCTTCTCATGATGTGCCCAAAGTAGGACAGCTTCAGTTTTGTCATTTTTACCTCCGGGCATAATAATTCAAAAGTTAAATGCAAAAGTGACATTATTTAGCAAAAACAAGTACAATGTACAATTGTTTAGCAAAAACATGTACAATCTGATGGTGCCAGGCTTAATTTGCTCTAGGACCTACTTGTTTGTTTTTCTGGCAGTTCAGGGTATTCACAAAGCTCTCCTCCAACACTATATTTCAAATAAATCAGTCTTCTTCACTGTCCAGCTTTCACATCCATGCATAGTTTCTAGGGAAACAGGGACTCATATATGGTGAGTATGCATTTGCTTGACTGCTTTGAAGAGTAATTATGTCTTTGAACTTCGTCAAAGAGCAACAATATCTAGTAAATATACCAACTCTGCTTTTAAGTATAAGTTGCAGAGAAATTCTTGCATATATACTCCCATAGGCATATACAAAACTGCTCATTATAACATTGATTGTAATAGCAAAAAGGAAAATGAATGATAATACTATATAGTAGTTAAAATGAAATAACTAGATTTCCATGTACTCACTGAACAGATCTTAGATCAATATTTAGTGAAAAAAATTGACTAGCATTATATAATTTATGAAATTTTCAATTCCCACATATCCAAAATATATGTCATTCATGGTTAAACATGTAATAATCACAAACTTGAAGAATACACACCAAATTCAGCAAAGTTGTTTGGAGAGAAGTAGGGAGAGAAATGGACTGCAATAAATGTAAGCAACTGTTTTAATATTTTGTTTCTTTTATTAGAGATATATCTGAAGCAAAAATTTGAAAAAGTTTAATATTTATTAGTTTGGGTGGTGGAATCATAAATATCTGTTAAACTAGCTTTTGTACTTTATGGTATCTTTGGAGCTTTCAAAAATGTTTTTAAAAATATAAATATTTAAATGTGATAATTATGGACTAAAGAAAAATTAAACAGGCCATAAAATGAAATATCTTCATTTTTACATTCCTCTCCCCGCACCCCCACCCCTGCCTCCCCAGGCTGAATGAGTGAAGCAACTCTGTTAATACAGTTTCAACTTAATCTCATGTTGGATCTGGAGGCATTTAAACACATTTGCATCTATCATATGATGCCTTGATTCTTTCCAAAATTGATGACAAAGAAAGCATCCTTAGCTAGCAATGTGAGCAAGCAGCCCAAGAACCATTGCTTTACAAACCATTGCTCCCAAGAGTCCTTATCTCTGCTGTTGTTTAATTTACCATTAAGAGTGAGTTCTATGATGCAGTAGAAATGTACTTGTTAATTTGAAAAACCCCAGGATGTCTCAGATATTTTCTTTTGGAAAGCTCTTATTTACATTTTGGGAATCAAAATATCAAGTGTCTCAGGAACCCCTCCAAAGCATCCAGGGCCAACAAAGCCCTTGCCCTGTGTGCCTTCACACCCAGTTTCACTTTTCCTGAGGTTTTCCCCAAAAAGGCAAAGTCACTTAGATGAAACGCAAGGTACATTTTCTCATAATAACACTGCTTTAAACTTGGTGGCATTTGCAGCCAGTCACATCCCAATAACAAGGGCAGATCAAGTCCTTGAAATAAGATTTCCCCAGAAACAATTAATTTTATGACATTAAAGCCTACACAGAATATACTCAAATCCTTCCAATGGCTACAATTGCCTAAAATTATTAATCTACATTCCTTCACTGACTATAAATTTTGTAATAATTTCAGACTTAGAGAAAATTATAGTAATAATAGTATCAAAAATACAACAACACTATTATAAATTTTCAGAGCCATTTGGTAGTAAGTTGCAGGTATGATTCCTTTTTAACCCTAAATACTTTAATGTGTATTTCCTAAGGAAAAGGACATTTGTTTACATAATAAAACTAGAATGTCAATATTAGGAAATCAGCATATATATGTATACTAGAGGCCTGGTGCACGACATTCGTGCACTGGGGGAGGGAGGGTACCTCAGCCCAGCCTGCACCCTCTCACAGTCCAGGACCCCTCAGGGGATGTCTGACTGCCAGACATCTCCTGAGGGGTCCTTAATGCTGCCTTGGAGGTGGGAGAGGCTCCCGCCACTGCCACTGCGCTCACCAGCCCTAAGCCCGGCTTCTGGCTGAGGGGTGCTCCCCCTGTGGGAGCACACGGACCACTAAGGGGAAGCTCCTGTGTTGAGCGTCTGCCCTCTGGTGGTCAGTGCACGTCATAGCGGCCAGTCATTCTGCCATTTGGTAGATTTGTATATTAGGGTTTTATTATATAGGATGTATATATATATATATATATATATATATATATATAAGAGAGAGAGAGAGAGAGAGAGAGAGAGAGAGAGAGAGTCCCAAAACTGTATACACACATTTTTGAATAATTATAAAGGCAGTGCTTATTAAAATACATTTCATTTTCAAAATTGAGCTGTCAGCTGTGAAAATGTGTGTGTGTGTGTGTGTGTGTGTGTGTGAGAGAGAGAGAGAGAGAGAGAGAGAGAGAGAGAGAGAGAGAGAGAGAAAGAGAAGAACACAAAAGATTAGAGAGAGTGCAAGAGGAAGCACAGAGATCAATCACACATTCCATTTAGTTATCATGTATCTTTAGTCCATTAATCTGGACAATGCCTGTCTGTATTTGTTTCCCATTCTCTTGAAATTTTTGAAGAGTACCGGCCAATTAATTTGTAAATAACTTTCTCAATTTGACTTTATTTGCTATTTCCTTGTGATTACATGTATTTTAGGCAGGAATATATGTATTTTATCCCCTGCTTTATCTTTGTTTGATTTATTCTGTTTTTGTTCATCCACTTATTTTCAGAATTCCTGAATCTTTTGGCTTCAATGCGCCCCTTTTACAAAGTATATAGTTGGATTTTGCTTTGTGAGCCAAATTATAAATAATTTATCTTTTCATAAATGAATTGATCTTGTTTATATTTATTGATATGGCTGATATGTTTTGTCTCAACTCTTGTCATTTTTTGTTGTAAATACTATGTATATAGCATTTGCTGTGTATTTTCTCAGGATTTGTCCAGAAGTCCTTGAGTTTTTGCATGTTTAAGCATTTGCTGTGTATTTTCTCAGGATTTTTTTCAGAATTCCTTGAGTTTTTGCATGTTTTAAAATGGGTGGATTTTTTTAAAAAAAATTTCTCTTGATATTTGAATGACATCTTGGCAGGATACAAAAGCTTTGATCACATTTTTTCTTCTCAATATTTTTTGAAAATGCTGCTTTATCATTGCTTTTTTTCTAAGTCTCTTGCCCTTGTAGATCATTAGATCTTTTTTATTGAAAACACTGGGAAGTTTTGTTTTGGTGTGTTTTTTTTTATTGTCTAAAGTTTTACATATGTCTTCTTTTACCCCAATTGACCCCCCACCCCCATTCCCAGCCATTCCCACAACACTGGGAAATTTTTAAGCTTTAATGTTCAAAAATCTTACTGGAATTTGCCTCAGATTTGATCATTCTTTGTCAAGTTTCCTAGGTCTCCATTGGGCCCTTTCAATATATAGATGCCAATTTTCTTCTATTTCTGGAAAATTCCTTAGGTTATTGTTTTAAATATTATTTGTGTTCAATTGTTTTGTTTTTCTCCTTTGAGGGACTCACTTGTTCATATATTGGATCCTCTTTGCTTGTTTTCCATTCTAATTACTTTCTTTCTGGCCCTTTTCTTTCTTTCTTGATCTCTTTTCATTCTTTTGATTATTGTCCTGTTCTTCATTAACACTTACTAAGCTTTTATTCATGAAATTTATTCATCATTGAGCAACTTGAAATTTAGTCTATTTTTCTTATATTTCTTTCCTAAGTAGAAGAAATAAGTTCTCATTTCATTTCCTCCTTTTTATTTTTATTTCTGCTCTTGGAAAAGTGAGTCAATGCATTCTTTTTTGTGTTACCAAATGTTTATTAGAGAATATTTCACTTAGTTTGTGAAGTTATATTACAGGATTATTATTACTTTTTTTGTGTGTGTGGTTGGCTTCTGGAAACAATTTTTCTCAGGTGTAGTGCTTTGATTCTAATTCTTTATGTTCTTCTTAGTATAAATGAAGACTGCTTACATCTCTCTATTTCATAATCAGGGATGAAAGTTTGGGAGGTTTATAAGATTACTTGTTTTATATCATCCTCTTCTGTCAATGTAGCAAAGCAAATGGCATTTTAGTGTGGGGACAAAGTAGAGAAAAATGTGTTTTATGATTTTTCATTTGTATTTATATTATAAGATTATAATTTTTCCTTCTTGCTTTATATTTCCTTCCCTGTGAAGTTTCCAAAGAGCTATTGTTCCCTGCTTTTTATTCTCATCTCCCCAGAAATATTGTCCTAAGGTTCTCTCTTATTTCTTTTCTGCAGAATTTTTTCATACTTTGTTTTTTGGAAAATTTGAGTAGGAAGTTAAAAAATATCTCCACTTGAAATGGGTTTTTATTTTTCTACTTACGAGTAAATTGAACTGTGTATTGTACTCTGGCTTACCGTCATTCTGGAGAATTGGATTTCTGTGGTTTTAAATTTTACTTGTGTTGATTTGCATAGCTTTTACAGGATTTGTTAGGACATTCAGATTTAGAATGCCACTATCCTTTGACCTACCTCCCTGAATTCTTGATTCCTTCTAACACCCACATCAATAGAAAAAATAAAGTTTTTTTATACTAACCATGCCCAACTGGTTCTCAAAACATTAATTTGCATTCAGTATTACAACCTTTATTGTTAACCTTAACTCAACTGTGTATAATCCAATGTTACTAAAATACTCAGTAATCATCAGTTGTCACTCTCCCTAAATATCCTTCTCTCAGCTGCTAAACATACTTCTCATGACCCTTCACTCCCAGACTTGTGATGTTTCTAAAACAAGAAGTGCTGCACAAAAGTTTGCTATGAATGTTTGCGGACACCCTCAATAAATTCCATAGAAAATTCACAAAATCTCAATCTGTGCAATAAACCAGTTTTGTAAACTAAAACCCCTTAAACCCAGACTCATGTCCTGAGGAAAATATCATGAGATTCACAATGCATTTGGCTGGTCCACTTGGGCTTATATGCTTCATCCCCCATTCTTACCACTCTTAATTTCACCTCTGTAGCAGACAATATCCATATCCCACCCATATTCCCTAAACATTCACTTTGGCAGTGAATGCCAATGGTTTCTTACTGCAATTATCCACAAATATTTTATTGAGGGATTTCTATGGCCATAGGACCTGGAGTGCCCTTTCTAAGGGCAGACTCAAAATATCTACTCCTAGGAGAAAGTCTCAATCAATGACATATGAAAGTTGGGAGTTGGTGAGTAAATACCCAGCTTCTTTGCCCCCTAACAGCTCTGAGTAACATTATACACAGAATCTTAGAGGTCCCCATCAGGCATTGAGCCCTACTTGTATGCAGTGATAAGATAACCCTTCTTTGGCTTACAGGCCCATTTTTCCAACTGGTGCTTCCTGGGGTCATCTTTCTGAGAAACTATTTTTACTCAAATCCTTGTCTCAGGGTATGCTTATGATAAAACATATTTCCATGAACCTATAAAAATTTATATTCCATATTCCTTTACTAAGGCCTGTTGTTCAACAGTGAAGACCAAAGAGAATCATTTTTTTTTTTCTTCTGGAATACCAAGGTCTGTGGGAAGAATCTTAGTTTAAATGGTATGGATTTGGGCTATTTAATTTCGGGGACTTCAATTCTCCTGGAAGTTTCCCAAGTCCTTGAAAGCCAGGATGATAGTGTTGCAGAAGACCAAAGAAAAACCAAGCAATGCTTTTAGAGAAAAGGGGTTACACTGTTTAATATGCCGGTGGACTCAGTGGAATAACTTCACAAATCTGAGTAAAGTAACATGCAGGCGGCTTCTCTTTTATATCTTTCTGGGGTTTTTGTCCAGCAAATATGGATTATGCTTCCGGTCCTTTACGCGGGCTTTGCAAGAAGGCCCCCAGGTGTTGGGGGTCTCCAGGCCATATCTGATGGTCTATCCTGGCGCCAGCATTAATACCACCCCCTTCCAGGGCAGTGCACTGTTTACAGTTTTATGGCCTCTGTATTTAGATAGCAGGTTCTGCAAGACCAGTTTCTGGGAAAGAGGCAATGACTTAATTATAGGTTATCGAGAATGTACACTGGGCTTGCTGGTGCAGATCCAGATTGCTAGCCCCCCAAATATCAGGGTTACATTGGAATCAGCCCTTTTTAGCCTTCTCAATAGTACTTAAATGAACCTGATTAAATTAAACTGAAGTAAACATCTCAGGGTGGCTTCAAATGGGAGCGTATTTATGATCCATCCTTTGGTAAGATGTATCCACCATGAATATTATATCCAGGAAACAACAGTCTGAGCTCTCACACTAAGTAGTTAGCTTAGAAAACTCATTTCACCTCTCTACACTTCAGTTTTCCAATCAGCAACACGAGGGGTTGAAATAGATGCTCTCTAAGCAGTTTTTCAGCTATAATTCTCCTTGATTCTACCATTTTAAATATGTCTATGAAATCCATCATGAGTTACATATAATTTTTTGTCTAATTATTTTTTGGGGATGCTAAACTTATCAACATCGTCCTTTCTGAATACCTATTTATGAAATTAGATTTTGTTCTGGCTCCAGCCTACATTTTCACGGGTTGGTTTCTAAATTATGGTAGCTAATAAAATACTAAAAATACTCTCCTTATCATTAAGCAGAGATTTTAGGTAAGTTTTCCACCTAGCCACCCAGAAATATTTTGGTGTGCTTTGATTCCTGGAAAGAAGAAGAGATTACACAGAGAAGCCATCTATGTGGTCAATCCATACTCATGGGTTGAATCTTCTTCGGTTATACAATAGGTATTGCATAGAGGAAATGATTTGTCAATGACAATCAAACTTTTCTGAACTGAGATATTGAGCTTTGAAACCGTTTTCTCTGAGTGGAACATATTGATTCAAGGAAGAATCTGACATAAAATGAATAGAAAGGAATCGAGAGCTAGTGGAAAGAAAAGGAATTAAATTTGTAAATTTGGCAAAGTGTAGGCACTCCAGATCTTGAGAAGAAATAGAGGCAAACAAATAGAAAAAGGCTGAATATAGAATGCTTTCATTACTTTAATCATAATAGTGAAAGAGCTAATAACATTGTAGCAATTAGAGCAGGTAAGTTAAGAGCTCAGAATAAACAGCACATTTTTCCACTCACAGTTACCCTGGCAATTGAACCTTCACTTTATGGAAATAGATTTTAAAAAGGAAAATTACATGAAATGAAGCAAAGGGTAATTTCTAATGAGTTCCTCCTGGAGGAAGATCTGGTGAAGAGTATAGGGAGGAGTTTGAACAAGAAGGATGAAATAAAGGGGAAGAATGTAATGTGTGTAAAAGGGTTCATTTGAATCTGCATATTTAGAAAAAAAGATAGGGACCTTCTATTTCTTCTCTTGCTGACCAAATTAGTCTTAGGCGATAAACCACATCTTTGCTATCTACTCAACATGGTCTACTCATCTACTTCTCTGAAAGAAACCTCAGGAATCAGAAATCATGATAAGAAAAGGTGAATGTCATTCTCCAGGTAGAAAGGCTCAGGGCAATATAGACCTACTGGTGTAGTGTACGCCCATCTTACAAAGGACGCCTCAAAAAAGTCGAATTATGGAGTCATTTATTAAAAGCCGGCGGCATACGAGGGAGCAAAAGCGCTTCAGACCTCGCAGCCCCGAACAGCTTGCCATGCCTGGCTTATATTGGCAGAAAATCACAAAAGTATTGATTACATCTTTGGGTCTGGAATGAGGAACCTGTTTCGCCAAAAAGCATTTTTACAGAAGCAGGATCTGAGCAACTTCGTTATCTACGAATCACTGAATCAACGGAAACACATAATCTGGGACCACCTGGACAATTTAGAATATTTGTGCTGTCCAGATTCTGGGATCACTGAGTCAACAGGAATGCACTATCTGTAGCTGCTGAGGCAATTTAGGATAATTTGTGCTCTTCTGATTCCGGGACCACTGAGTCAACCGAAACTCAGTTATCTGTAGTTACTGAGACAATTTAGGATAATTGATCTGTCCTGGATCCCAGAAGAATGTACTTGGATGACCAGTGAGATCACAATCAATGGGACATTCAAACCATCATCAATGGTGTATTGGGATAGCATACATAAGTTCAGAAAATCAAAAAAACTTTTAAATGAGTGCAGAACCCAAAACAGCAAGGTTAAAATATTAAACAGCAATTTTTACCCAAGTATGGTTGCTACCATACTTCACTACTACCGGGGTAACCTTCTGCACCCTTGACTTCATCCAGGAGGGTGGGCCAGGTGAGTCAACAATTGCTATTACAGTTTGAAAAGTATATGCCAAGTATAAAATTTCTTTATCTTTAGACCTTGACACTAAAAAACTCACACTAGGCCAAGACACAGTTCTAAAAGCAAAAGGTGATCTAAAATTGAAATGGCTCTCCCAGTTTGCTGGAGCAGCTCCTAACTCTCAGAGCTACTCGGTCACAGAGAACCACTCCAGCACTAATGGCTGGCCCCAGCGATGCAGACAGTCCCCTGAAGGGACTTACTGGTCAATTTGCTGGTTCTGCACAGAGACATTGCCAACATCTGCAGAATCAGGAAAGGAAAACTAACACTAATAAGGGAAATCAGGACTCAGGATGAAATCAGCTTTCCAATTTACCAGAAAATTTGTTCCATTTCATTTTATTTCTGTATATAAAGCCTGGAAGATGCAATCTGTGAACAAGTTGATAGCTAGTGAGAGTCATCTTGGTGTAGTGGCTAAGACATAGATTTAAAATCAAACAGACTTTGATTCAATTTTTGGCTTGGTCACTTACTAGCTATATGATCTTACACAAGTTATTAAATCTCTCTGAGCCTCAACTTCCTTTCCATGTGTAATGAGAATTAAAAACCCTTCCTTGCAGGGCTTGGTAAAATAATGAAAGGAGTTAAAGCAGAATTAAGTGGATAGGGAAAGGGGTGGAAGAAGGAGGAATCATGGAACTAGCTGAAACAAAGAATGTGTTTTGCAGGAAACAGGATGGCAGAAAAACAAAGAGCGGTCCTTTAACATAAGGGGAAGGAAGAGCAGAATGCTTCCGAGGCAACCCATTTGAATCTCCCTCCTGTGTAGGGAGCCTGTGTTTGTTTGCAATAAACTCCTGCCTTGCTTGAACATGTCTCTGATCTGTGGCTTCATTCTTCGACTCCGTGAGACAAGACCAAGACCCCGGGAAAAAGTCATGCTTATCAGTTCTGGTATCAATAATGAGATTGAAACACATAAAAGATTTATTAAATGGTAGCAGTGGTGGTAGCAGGAATAATAGTAATGGGTGTGTTAATGTTGGTAATCATTGTTTTTATTTCTGTTATTATATGGATGTCATTTTACATTTTTTCCAATGACCATGTCACCTCTTTCATGGATTTAAAGACTGTTCTGATATTTTATTGTTGATATTTTTGTCTCCGCCTCAATGCAGAGGGAAGGAGAAGAATGATACTTGAAATCCAACATTTTCAAGATCCTCAAGAATAGTAACTTAGTTATCTTACTTTGGAACTGGGTTCTTAACCATAAGATTGGTAGTGTCCCAAGCCAGATTCAATCTTAAGTACCAGTAAAATGAGAGATGATTGACAGGGTATTTGGGCCTTTTTACTGAGGGTCTTAATGTAAATCAAAGCCTGAAACAAATAAACATAATGTAGTTTTACGTTGGGATCATGCTCCAAAGGGTCACACTCCAAATTCTAATTATTATTGAGTATCTTAAGGAATACGTTAACCATTCACTTGATGACAGTGTTAAGTTCCATAGTGATGTAAACATAGGATGCTATAACTGGTTCCTATAGCAGCCTAAGAGTGAAAGGGAGGCCAGCCAGAAGTTGTGGGGTGTGGGGAGCAGGAAAAGACAGGATACTGACCTCAAAAAATCAGAGCCAGCAATGGGGCATGTTGCTTTATACCAGCATTCTTCAAGGACACATGGGAGTGTTGCCCAGAGAGATATGAAAGCATAGAAACTTGCCATCGTATTCCCGGGGCAGAAGAAACATGATACAAAAGGATGTCCTTTTTCTGATTCTAAGAAATAGACGGCATAACTCACAAATGGCTGAGATGGGGGTAGGCCAGGGCAGAGACTCACATTGGACTAAACATGACTCGTTTGTTTGTGCGTTCAGGTGCATCTTACACCTGCTCATTTTTTCTTGAATTTATTGGGGTGACATTGGTTAATAACATATAGGTTTCAGGTGTACAATTCTATAATACATCATCTGTATATTGTAGTACGTGTTCACCACCCTAAGTTAAATCTCCTTCCGTCACCATTTATCTCCCTTTACCTTCTTCCACCCCACCCCTTCCCTCTGGTAATCATCTATGAGCTTTTATGTTTGTTTTTGCTTAATCCCTTCATCATACTTTTTCATTTTGACTGTTCTGTAATGATGAGGAGAAGGAAACATTTTACTCTGTAATGATATTCTAGAATCTGGAACATTAGGCTGAATGGTTTATGTTGACTTATGAGTCTCTTTGGATGCTATTTGGCTATTCATGCTGGAAAAGAATATTTCAAACCTGCAATGTAGAATGAGGCGCAACTCACCGTCTTCCAAATGTACTAAAAAGGAAAATCATATAGCATAACTGAGGCATGCTCGCACTAGTGATGAGCTACTGCAAAGCTATCTGAGGGTTCAAGCTGGAAAGAAAATCCTGCTTGCTTTCATAGAAAGGGGTCACTCCAACTCTATTGTCATTCCAGAGAAACGAGGAGATGTGAGTCGTAAAACTGAAATTTAACTAGCAGGTTAGCATTTTTTTTATCTAAGTGAATGTTTCCTTATCCAACGCAGTTACTTTGGGAACCTCTATGCTAATTTCAGAAGGCTACCTGGACTGCCTCCCATTCCAATTCTTCTCTGAGAACCTGTGTCCTCCTCAGCAAGGGGAGGTGCAAATTTATTTGCTGTGTGACTTGACTTAGCTTCTTGGGTATAAGGACCTGAGATGCAAAAGTCTGTTTGGAGTTAGAGATATGGCAAAACAAAGCTACTCCATCTCAGAATCTGCCTATTAGATATGGCTAAAACATAGTCATATTCCAAAAAAATTCCTTGCCAATTTCAAAGTTGATTTTATTTAGATTTGGATCTAGCGCTCATATGACTTTGTTTTACAAGTTTTTGCTACCACAGCACCCTAATGACAAAACGTAGTTCTATCACAGGGAAAAAAAAAGTCTCTAAAGTCTATTCTTTATCTTTAAAAATCTTGTGAATTTTATATTGTATTGACATATTTATTTGTTGTAATATTATATAATACTTTCAATAATATCACAGCTTAGATTTCTTAACTTTTCCCTAAAATTTCCAAGTAAATAAATAGCATCCCCTCTCCCAGGAAAACTTGCCCTGTGGATTTGCATACCTTCTCACCACTGTGTACTGCCCAGAAAAATTACTTGGCAATACTGAAGGTGGAGGGGCAAGGAGAATGTAGAAGACGAAAGGAAGACAGTGAGCAATATCACACAAAGAAATCACATTTCCGCCTTGTGAGCTTGAGCCTATAGTCATCCTTCTCGGATATACTCTAGAGTTAAGCTGAAATAAAGCATACGGGTGATGGTGTGCCCTTGTTTTATTTCCTTCATAGTCTCTGTATGCCGTAGGTCGAAGGAAGGTCAGTGTTGTCAATTTCAGGAAAATCTTATTCTAACAATCAAAAACCTCAAAGCTTACTGCCAGTATCAAACCAAGTCAATCAGCATTGCCTTAATTCTTCTATTCATTCTAGGAAAGATACCCTGGAAGTAAATCAACTGAGATAAAAGCAAAAAGAAAAGAAAAGAATCTTAGAGGGACAGTCATGTCAAGATTTTTAAAAAGCAAAAATGTAGTAATGCTTTTGCCTTATTCATAACCTTAATACTTTGTATCAGAGGATGCCATAGAGAAAGTGACAACTCCTGGGGTTGTTCTTAACAGTGCATCACTTTAGAAACAATTTGTCCATCAACTAGGTCTTAATTTATGAAATATTCGAATAATGGCTTCATGTTATTTTTCTGCTGTCCAGCGCTGACCTTACTTGCAATGATTTTGAATATTTATCAAACCCTACAGAAATATTGGGCTTTCCAGATTTTCTTTCACAGTCCTTAAAACAGGCATGAAGCAAAAATTTCCCATACAACCTATATTGACGAGAAGAAGAGAAACAATAATATTTTTTGAAAGACTAACTAGGATAATACAATGTAGATAGACACAAAGATATAACCAGTTATTGAGAATACACTTATATATTAGCATTTATCATTTTATAGTTACAACTTTGCTAATAGTACTAGTGAGTTGTAGTTCTTCATACAGGTCAAGCCATCATCTTTGACTAAAAATATTAGTTTATGTTAGAGGTCTATTTGGCACTTATATAGCCTTGGGCAGGTACTAAAGCCTAAACAATTCTGGCTCCTAAGAAATTAACTCTCAAAAGAGGGTCAGCCCCTCTGATGAGAACTCTACTTACCCTTTCACGACCCAGCTCAGCTGGAATCTTCTGAGGCATCCAATGATTCAGAAATCTCCCCAAAAGAATCTTGGGCCTTGAAGTTTCCATAATATAACCCAATCCCTCTAGAAGATACCCAATTTTAAGAAAATTTAGCATCTGATGTTATTTATTTATAGAATGTATAAAACGTTAAGTGTCACACTTGTGGGTGGTATAAAAGCCTAAATACTGGTGCCACACAGCAGGCTTCTCCCTCCCTGGCTTTCAATAGGAAGGGGAGAAAGCGGTCATCTGTATTGCCCTGTGAGTTTTTAATTGTATCCATTCCAAGACAACCAAAGTCAATGGGTGATCTTTTATTGCATCAGGATTTAAAAAATATATAAAGAGAAAAAGAATATTCTAGGGACAATTAAGAAAATTTGAATATGGACTGTATATTAGAAAATACGATTTGCCAATGTTAAATTCTTTGTGATAATGATATTAATGTATTATAATGTCATTTTTAGTTGCTACATGCTTTTTTTGGGGGGGGGGGGGTAAACTATCATAATGTGTGCAATTTGCATTTCAATGATTTTGCTTTTAATTTGACTGAAATAAAAACAGTCTCCAAAGTTCAGGCTTTTATGATTCTTTAAAAGACACTGTAGTCTGATTCCAAGAGTGACATGGTACATGTATTAGTACAGAAATTTAAATGAAGCAGTTAGAGTATAATTTAAAGAAGAAAGTCTGAACTAACATTTTCAATTCACGGTAGAAGGAAAAGGATGGAGAAAGGCCAGTCTAGGGTAAGTCTGTTTGTGAGATGCTTCTATTTTACCCTTGAGCTGTGAAGGATAATTCTGAAGAATCTAAATGGCACTTAGAAGATTGGGGAAGAAGAGGCAAAATTAGTGATTCTTAAATGCATGTCGAAAGAACAGAGAGGATTCAAAGGGGTCTCTAAGACCCTTTATAAAGACAATAACTAAGAAAGCTAGCTTAGAACTCACTTAACAGAGAAAAATTGCAGCAATTTTTGCCAACTGCAAAAATTGGACTTTCCAGATTGAGGTCTTTCCAAAGACCTAGTTCTCTTTTTGTCACAGTAAACTAACTCCAAATACATGTATAGTTCTTTCACTGGTTTTATATAAAGAAATGTATGCCTATCGAACTTTATCATCATAGACCAGGAAGATAGTGAGTCACTTTCACGTGAGTAACAGTATGCCATGTTCCACCAAGGATCCATTTTCTATTTCATAGATGCCTCACCAACAACCCAGCAACTATCCTATGAAGTAGGAATTACGGTCCCACATTTTAGAGCAGAGGAAACAGAAGACTAGAGTGATTAAGCAGGGTGCCTAACTAAGTCACCTTTTTACGTACCAGAACCAGGATTTGAACCCCAGTCTGACATCTAAGCTCTTACCCACTAAACACTGCTTCCTGTGTGAATACTTAACACTCCCATATGTCCCTGCCTGTCAGGTAACAGACGTCCATCCTGCCTGGCATCACTCAATTGCCCTGTGCCATGGCTGAACCCTAGAGAAACTCCCTAGAGAAGCTCCAAGCTTCTCCAGGATAAATATTCAGGAAATATAATGCACTCACTCTTCCTTACAGAGTTGAGATCCTGTCCTTGGAGGACACAAGAACCTGGGAGAATCAATGTGTTAGCAAGGGCTGCCCTTCTCTGAATCTTCTTGTCCATATCTGACTCTATTAATCTTTTCCACATAATCATATTTGATATGCTTTTCTGCTCTTTCAATAGGGAGAGTTAATCGATGATAATTATAATTTCTAATTAGTTTCTTAATGACATTTTAATAGAACAGTACAAAACCCTGGGCACACTTTTAGTAGTTAGGAATATTTTTTCAAATAAACTCAAAATGCCTTACATACTCCTGCAGGATATTTTTAGAATTAATTGAGTCATCAAATCAAGTTTCTCTACATTTCCCACTCTCTTTAAATTTTACTAATTTCTAACTTCCCTTAAGTATATATTTCTTTGCCAACCTCTCACACCTGATTAGGCTCAATCACTTGTCTCTGAATATTTAACACCACTTCTGTCACTTTGCAGTACTTAGTTTGCTTTTCTAAGATTATTGACCTATGCATGCATGGCCATTGACTTGACTGATTTTAGTGAAATTCTTAGTTAATTGTATTAGACATGCTTGTCTCTACTCAGGAGAACATGCTCAGTCTCTGCTTTTTTCTTTGGAAGTTAACCTTAGTCATGACCTCTGCTAAAATGGTGGACTGAGGTGACTGTGTTTTGCCACAAGAGCCCTCTCCTTGGCCATCTCTGATTGGATCAGGAGGGGAAACTTCATCTAGTGGGGACCAATCCAGAGTTCAATTTGTAGCAGACCAAAGTTATAAAGGGCAAAACTAACAGACTTGGAGAGAAAGTTAGTCTGGGAAGAATAAAAATGTTGCCGACATTGAGAGTGAAGTAGAAATGATAGACCATGTGGCCATAATAAGAAAAAGGTGGTAGCTGATCACTTCCCTGATTCCAGGAGGCTTGGCTCTACTTCTAGTAGATGGATACTTCGTGAGTTTCTTTTGTCCTTGCCTTAGCTCTCCCCCGTCCTTTATTTACAGATAATCAGAAGGACTATCATCTGTACAAGGCATAGAGTATAGTAGGTGTGGGTAACATGGATAGAACCAAAGTTGTTTCAAGAACCTAGGTGTGGTCACAGCCAGGATATCAATCACTATATGAAAAGAAGTGTTTTAAATTTAAGAATACAAAGTGAAGCATAGTCTGGAATTGGCATGAATATGAAGGAACAAGTGTGTAAAGGAGGTACAAGCATGCAAGCCATGCCAAGATATTTTGATTAAGAAGGGTCAGGCCTTAAGCCAGAAGTTCTAGAAACACAAAACCACTAGGAAATTCTAGCTAAATAGCAGAGAGCTCCACATGGAAGAGCTAGCTCACAAAAGTTGCAATGGAGGCAGATTATCTGGGAAGATAAAATAGCAGCCAGCATTATCATAATAACAAGCTAGTCTCTATCAAGGACTGTAGCGGGGGCACAACTAGAATTATAAAATCAGAACAGAGTGCACAGGTAGGGGTGAGTAGCTGTGCTTGAATTGGTTAGGTGGGACTGGAATGGGGAGCCAGGCAGATCCTAAAAGTTGAGAAAATATGCCTCTTCTCTAAATATCATACCTTGGATGACACCGACTCCAGACATGATTTGGTCGTTGATAATGACCAGTTAGAGCTGGAAAGGTACAACTCAAGACAAAAATGAAAGCTCAGTTCTCATCTGGAAGCAGATATATCTTACATGGACAGTCAATTAGGCAGGTGAGGTACAGTAAGAAAAACTGGCAGGAACTGGAGCCCGCCATCAGATGTGGAGTGCCAAGCTTCTGGCTGTCTGTGTGTATGTGGCAAGTGCTAGTGACTGATGGGAGAGAACTGGCCAAATCAAGTCATGACTCTACAGCACCAGCCAACAGTTTGCAATGGGTGCAGAGTAGAGCACTATCCTGAAAATTAAAAGCAGAACAATCCATAAGAGTTAATTTTGAGGGGATAACTGAAACAGTGTTATGAACATGAACTATACAAGGGAAGGGGGAAGAAGAAAGAGTGTGATACATCTCAGAACTGATGTGAGAACCAAGTTGGCTCTGACTGAAGAAACACATATCCCCTATGCTTCCAACCCAAACAACTGGCTCCTACCTCCAGCTCCTGTTTCCTTCAGACAGAGCCCACTTGATTCCTACATCAGCTCTGAGATCCTTTGTTCTCTTTCTTCTTCCTCCTTCCCTTGTATGGTTCATGTTATTGATGATGGCTGGGTTGTCCTCTCAACATTAACTCTGAGGGATTGTCCTGCTTCTAACTCCTAGGATGGAGCTCACTCTGTCCAAACACATTTTTAACAGACAAAGGAAGGAAGGGTTTTATAGGCAATTAAGGTACATATTCCTTCTGCCAGCTTTGACTCAAAGACAGGAACTATAGTGAATCTGCAAGTTAGAGCCTCCAAAGGATTCAACTTCAAGGAGGTGGAAAAACTGAGACGGGAATGCAGCAGGAAATGCTATCAAGCCATCTGTCATTCCACACTAGACTAGAAGGTGAAGGATAGGGGTTGAGGTATAGGAAGAAATGGTAGGAGTAATTGTGGTCTTATAAGCAGAAAAAGAGAACACACAAGTTCACTGTACTGACTCTCTGAGGTGAGTGGTAGCCAAACCTGTTTTCTTCAGTGAACTTCCCGCTTGAGGATATCCTGCTTTCCAAAGTACAGAACACACTACAAGTTTTGATACTGACATTCAGTTTTCCCTGAGGCAGTTTTGACCACCTCTAGGAGATTTCATGCAGATTAGTTCAGCTGAATAGCAGATATGCAGTTATTTATGATGCACTCACATCTATGGGAATTGCCCTACTCCTCTCCTAGCCTATCACCTCTTAGTCCCTCAGGCTTGTCTTACTTTGTCATCTTCACTTAACATCAAGTTCCTCCACAAAATGCTGACTGGGGTCTCTGGCTGAAACTCCTCACCAATATCACAGGCTACATTGCACTCGGCCTTTCAGATGATGGTTGTATAACACCCCCAAATGATATGCAAAACCTCCTTGGGTTTCTGGTAAAAAGCAAGAATGTATCTTTCTGACCTTCTTTCTCCTGGCCTCCACGCGCGCGCTCATGCGTGTGCACGCGCGCACACACACACACACACACACACACACACACACCCCTCCACTACTTCAGAAACATCTAATGGGGAATTCTCTTCTGTGCTTAATCAGAATGTATTCCTATTCTATATGCCATTGAATAAAGACTAAACCTGAATGGGGTATTTTCTGAGTGATGACTGGTGACAATGCTGTCTATCCTTACAGAAATGTAGCATCTTGATATGTCCACATGAAATTCACTATTGGTAAAAATTGACAAGTGTTTATGTCCGTAGTTTCTAAACTGCCCACTCTGAATGACTGCCCCTTACTTAGTTCCTTATATTTTTTGTCTCTTCTATTTTTGAAACCAGAGGACTCTGGATAGAACTGTCAAACTATGTTGGATACAGAAGCAAACTCAATGCTATGATTTCTTTTCTTCAAATTTCTTCTCCTCCCTCCAACTCTGACTTACAATATTTTCCAATCTATTCTGCAGTCATCAAGGAAGTTAGGACAAGTAACCTCTCCCCGTCAGCCTGTAACTGAACAATCAATGGGTCCGTGCAGCCTGTCACTACTTGAGCCAATTAAGCAGAGACAGGGTTGAATCATATATGAGCATTTATTCAAATACTGCCGGCAGTGCGGGAGAGCAGCAGGTCATCCACAAAAATATGCCCTATCCCCTCCACCCCCCCCCCCACCATAAACCAGCTGCTTATATTGGGTAGAAGGACAAAGATTACATAGGGAAGTAGGCAAAGGGTTTACCAAATGGGCAGTTTACAAGTCTTGAGATTTGCAAAGGCCTGTAGGTATACAAAGGCTGGGGAACTTCAAAGGGCTAATGATATGCAAAGGGCTGGGGATCTTCAAAGGGCTGACAACTCTGGTTTCTGCAACAAGGTTGTTAATCTTTCCATGATAATCTGCATTTCCAGATGAGCTTCCAGGTCCCCCAGCCAGGTTGAATGTGCCTTCTTTAATCAGAACAAAACTATCACGGTTAATAGATCATGATTAATATTTCTTATAATTTTAGCTGGTCCCCAATATTCTATTTCTGTCCCTATCAAGCCCAGGATTTCAGTTTATACACAGAGCATGTAGTAGCTTTTTGTTACCAGAGTCTCACAAACCAAATGGTACCACCCATACACCCCAAGCCCTTCTACAGTAGTCCCCCCTTATTTGCAGTGTTTCGTGGTTTCAGTTACCCACAGTCAACCACAGTCTAAAAATATAAAATAGAAAATTCTAGAAATAAGCATAACCAATGGACGCAAGACACTGGGGGGTGAGGGCATGTATAGGAGTGGGGTGTGGGGGGGTAATGAGGGGATATGGACACATATGTAATACCTTAATCAATAAAAAAATTGGAAAAAAAGAAGTATATAAAAAAGGAAAAAAACAATTGATAATTTTTAAATTGCTTACCCTTCTGAGTAGCATGATAAAATCTCATTCTGCCTGGAATGTGAATTATATCTTTGTCCAGCTTACCTATGCTCTATGTTTAGGAAAAAACATAGTATATATGTTTTTTATATACTCCAGGGTTCAGTACTATTTGCGGCTTCAGGCATCCATGTAGAGCCTTAGAATGTATCCCATGTACATAAGAGGGAACCACTGTGGGCCCCCATTCTGGCCCGCCTCTCATCATGTCCCTTTCCATCAGATGAGGAGTCTGTAAGACAAAGGGCATGAGCATTTTCTCTAGATACACTTTCCAGATTCCAAGGACACCAGAATTCCCAGCCAAAATGCTATAACTCATTTCCAGAGCCTGTACACCCATAGACTGACCATGCAGCTGTTACATGAACCCAATAATTCATTTATTGAGTAGAGGTGTGTCCAGAGATTGGATCAGAGCTGATAGCTACATATATAAAAGCCTAAGTGACTGGCTGACCGGCCGACTGTTTGACCATCCAACCAGTAGCTATGACATGCACTGATCACCAGGGAGCAGATGCTCAACGCAGGAGCTGCCGAGCTGCGGTGACTTGGCAGCTGCGGTTCTTGGGTGACGCACCCGGAACCAGAGAGGAGGGAGCCCGATTCCAGGGTGCACCTGAGAACTGCCCTCTCAAAATTCAGGACCCCTTGGGGGAATGTGTGTGCGCGTGCGTGTGGGAGCCAGGAGAAAGAAGGTCAGAAAGATACATTCTTGCTTTTTACCAGAAACCCAAGGAGGTTTCCCATTTAGGGGTGTTATACAACCATCATCTGAAAGGCCGAGTGCAATGTAGCCTGTGATATTGGTGAGGAGTTTCAGCCAGAGACCCCAGTCAGCATTTTGTGGAGGAACTTGATGTTAAGTGAAGATGACAAAGTAAGACAAGCCTGAGGGACTAAGAGGTGATAGGCTAGGAGAGGAGTAGGGCAATTCCCATAGATGTGAGTGCATCATAAATAACTGCATATCTGCTACTCAGCTGAACTAATCTGGCCTTGGAGGGGTGTGGGATGGGAATGGGGGGATGAGGACAAATATGTGACACCTTAATCAATAAAGAAATTAAAAAAAAATAAAAAATAAAAAATATGAAAAAAAACTTAAAAGCTTTATAAAAATTAAAGTAATATTCTATAGTAATATAGAATACCTTGGAAAATTATAATATGTAAATAAAATTACTAATATAAAGGAAGAGGTAAAAGTGGACAAGGATAACCAACTCGAAAAAAAGCAAATGCCATATGATCTTTTCCAAAACAAAAGAATGCTCAGACCATAGATTTTCCAAGGCAGTTATATATCATCTCTAGCAATAGGGATGAAAAAACGATCAGAGAGAAAAAAGATTGTAAGCAGCTCATGCCACTTAGAGCAGGGTGGTGTGTTGGTGAACTGCAGGGACGTTATTATTGTCCACTAGAGGGTGCCCTGTGGAGCATTGTAACAAAGTGGCTGAGCAAGAGACAAATGGACAAAAGAGTGGGTTTCTCTGTCAACAAGCTTCCTGAATGACAATAATAAAGAAAAATAATATCGAGAATTATATTAACCAGTAACAGATAACATGTACCTTTCATCTGAGAAGCAAATTTCTTTATAACTGTATGAGTTCTCAAAAGTTTATATTCAATAAATGGGAAACATGACCCATATTATGACAGGAGGCACAAGTAGGGAGAGTGTAAATGAATCTAACAAGCAGAGCTACAAACTTTGATACCTACCAACTCCAAGGCCAGAGCCACAGATGTGCCCCAACAAGCAGTGATTTGGGCTAAACCAATGGGTCAACTTAATGGAGCAATTCGACTGGACAGTTTCATTTCAGGTGGTAGTTTTGTGGCACCCAAACTCCCTAGGCAATTTCAACAACTTAGATAACACTTCCTCAGAGGTTTGTCAGCCCTCTCACTGTATGGATGAAGGCATTAGGCTGTTACATATCACAAAGTTCATGGTAATGGAATGATCAAATTAATTCAAATTAGTTCCAATGTGAATGGTATCCTTACTTCCAAAGATAGCCTGAAGCACGGGGCGGGGGAAGGGGAGGCTTCTAAAATGAAAATACATGGAGTTACAGAGGATTTAATGTGTTGCCTCTGCAATCTTATTTAACAACTTCATTAGAGGACCATAAGCAAGAATAAAAATTAAGGTCATAAAACTTAGAAAGCATAAGGTAAATTTGAAGTCACTAAATTAAAAAGAAAGAGCATCATGAGAGAAATTCCAAAAAGGAAAAGCCCAGAAGCAATAAATACATTAAATTCAATAGGGTGCCCTAGCTTTTGCTCAGTGGATAGAGCGTCGGCGTGTGGGCTGAAGGGTCCTGGGTTCCATTCTGGTCAAGGGCACATGCCCGGGTGGGTGCTCAGTCCCCAGTAGGGGGCATGCAGGAGGCAGCCGATCAGGTGGTGATTCCCTCTCATCATTGATGTTTCTCTCTCTCTCCCTCTCCCTTCCTCTCTGAAATCAATAAAAATTATGTATTTTTTTAAAAAGAGGGTATGAGTCTAAGAGGAAGTAAACTCTCAAGCCTAGCCAGATACCTTACAATGGAAGTCAGAACAGTTCCAGCAAGAGAACCAGAGGTTAATTTGCAACATGATAGAGTGGTACACTCGTTCAGTGTTGTCTGGGTTGCTGAACAGAAAGTTGCCCATTCTGTACAATTTTGGTAAAAGATCCAGTTAGTTCATGAGAATGTGACAGCTCTATCCTGTCTATCTGCATGTGTATCTCCCTCCTGCTTCCTGTTGCTGTCAGCCATGGTGTAGAGACATGGTCCCTTAAGCCTGGCCCTCGCAACTGTGAAAAAGCAGTGACAACTGAGTCTGTGAATTTGGAATGTATGCAAACACAAGAGTTGGATTCAAACTCCAGGGCTTTCCTTGAAGCTGGTTCTCTGCATGTGTTTGTTTTGCTCACTTGGCTTGCCCTGCTCCATCAGAACTGCAATTTTTTAAAAAGGAAAGAAAGCATTACTTAAGGAACAGTGCTGTAATGCAAAGGAAGGCAGTTTTAATGGTGGAATTTCAGATATGTGACAGATTCATGAGAGTAATACACTTGGACAAAGACTAAGTGGCACTTCTAGATATGTCCCCAGAGATAATTGTCTTTGCTTAGGCAGGAGCCTGCTGCCTAGATACTAATGCAGAATGGTAGGCAATTATCAAGTTGGAAAGATAAAGCTGTACTCTGTATGTCTTTCTATGTTGGCCTGTTCTACTGTGTTAGAACCTGTATGTCATTAGTCACAATTATCTACTTTCTACGCAAAAGTCAGTGCCTAAAATAATCCTCCATCCCTACCCACTATCAAACTGTATTTCCCTCTCAACAAGATTGGGAAAGGGAACGACGAGGGGAGCAAGGACTGCAACCCTGTCCTCCAGAGGAACTCACTGGGGGGGCTGTATATCCTCATGAGGTATCACAAAAGGCCCAGGTCTCCTGAGGAGGCCCCAGGAGGGGGACAGGGCCACAGGAGATGGAGGAGTTGAGAAGGCACCATTGGCAAGCATGACCTCCTTATAGCTGTGTTTGGATGAGTCTATAGCCCATTGAAACTTAGGTTCTTCTGGCTTCCTAAGAGCCAACCTCATCCTCGATATTTTCTATCATAGAAGACACACATTTCAAGAGTTAAAGGACAGTTTATTCCTTGTCATGTTCTTTGTGCCCAGGCTGCTTCCCTGAGGTGATCACCTCAGCTAAGGAATGCTCTCACTAATCACTGCTTCATCCTATAACTCCAAACAAGTTAATATCACTTCTAAGATAATTTCCTCAAAAGTCCACACACTCCCTCGGGCCATATAGTTTCTCCATTGCCTTTGATTCCATTTCCCAGCTTCTTCCCTTTCCCATCAGTAGACAGTAATTCTAAGACCATTCAGATTAAATTAAGGCAACCCTGTGGATCATTTGTGATCCCAAGTTAGATAAAGCTTTTGAGGCCAGCAAATTTCAGGCTCTCATTTTAACAAGAGGGGAGAGGTGTAAGAATAAATATAACAAGATTGGTCCCTTGCAAGGTGTTGGAGGAAGGTCAACAGAAGGCAGGAGGGCAGAAATTGTTGCTTCAAAGTATATTATTTATTATACTTTAGGCTCCCAGGCTTCATTAGTATGGTCAGCTTCCACAGAACAATCACACATACTACTTTAGGGTTTTCGTAACATGCCATTGTTGGAAACACAAACATGGCATATTGCTAGGAAGGGAGAGAAAAGGCAGACAATAAAAACAATTACAGGCAAGCAGACAGGAGCAATGATTGTTTAAAGCAGCCAAACAGCATTGTGAAACTTATTTTTCATTGGGGCAGGATGATGAACCCAAGCATGAAAAAAAGACGGGGTAAAATGCTTTCATTTTTTTCAATGACACCATGCCACTATTTGGCACCAGTGACACAATTCCTCATCAAGTAACAGTCCTACTTGAGATATTTGTAGCAGAAATGGCCAGGAAGTCCCTCTTTTCTATTATCCCTGCCTTTTATCTCCTTTGTGGCCTTGCTGTGAATTGAGTGTGCGCTCACCACAGCTTTTGCTTAGCGTACAATGGGGTTGATAGTACTGTCTCAGTTTCTGATTGAGTTTTGCTAAATCTCATAATCCTGGGACCAGTTCAATTCTGACAGTTCAGTTCTCATTGATTTTATAACTGGTCCAAAATGGGCTGACCTCACTGAGGACTGGGTCATATTGCCCTTTATATATAGGAGTTGATGACTCTGTCTATGGTGTGATGTGATGAACCCTAACAAGCCAAATCTGCCTCCCCCACCAGCCCTCAGCAGTACCTCAAATTCCCACCATTCAAGTGGCCCATTTCAGTGAGTTACTCTGCACCTCCTGCATGCTACCTGAGAGGTGACAAGCTACATCTCTCAGATTATCATTAACGAGTTTACCAAATGAGGGAGCTAGTCACCCAGGAGAAACCGGATGTAAGGAAAGGCAGCTCTCTCAGGCTGACCTAGTCTAGAGTGTGTTATTTACCATATCTGTGACTCGGTCTTTCTATCTGGAAAAAAGGGCTTCTTTTTGGATAATAGATTTGGCAACATTTTAAAACACTTTAAAACCAAATACCATTAAAAACTAGTAAGTTATTGCTGTATTTCTTCTCTACTTTGGTTTTCTCTTCTGAATCTAAGTCAGGTTCTCAAACTTTAGAGTGCATCCGAATCACCTTGCAGGATTGTTACAGCATTCCTGGGCCCCAACCTCGGGGTTTCTGATATAGCAAATGTAAGGTGGAACCTGATAACCTGAATTTTGTAAAAGGTTTCGCGAGAAGCTGATGCTATTGGTCCAGGGACTACACGTTGAGAGCCACTGCTCTAATAGATAAGAATGGATTTCCTGGGCCATACTTCACAGTGAGGTATGAAAAGGAAATGAGTATACTCCCAGTTATTCCAAACATTTGTGTCGCATACCAATTCCTACAAAATTACTCTATAAACTGCACTTGACCATCAGCAAAGCCTAGGGTCAGTAATTGTCCAAAAAGAGGCACAACGTTTAATTTACAGTCCTCAGAATCTCCTGTAATTCTGGCAGAAGGGTTATATAATAGAAAGACAGCCTCTAAAATCAGTTTATTATTCATGCATTCACACATTCCTTTTTCCAAAACTTTTTGAACACCACCTTATGCCAATTATTATGACAGCAACTAGGGAAAACTCAAAATCATTGTCTCAAGGATCTTTCTGTCTAATATGAGAGGAAAGACAAATAATTATGAAACAGTATAGCTATGATAACTAACATTTATTTAGATATATATTAAAATACATGAAGCATTTTCATATTGTACTTCCTGTGATCCTCACTGGATACTTTTAAGGTAAATATTATTCCTGGATATTTTTTAATTTAGGAATTGGAGGCACTGAAACAATAAGTGACTTCCCCTTGTCACTCTCCTGGGAGGGGCGGAGCCAAGGTGCAGCCAGGCCTTAAGATGCCAAAGCACATGCCCTTTGCCCAGCACTGCACTGCAGTTCTGATCCTGCAGGAGATAAACCCCAGTGAACTGACGATGAGAAGGGCTCCTCTCCAGGGGTCTCAAAGCCTGTGAGAGAAATCAAAGTGACAGGATTTGATGGGAAAAAGTTGCCTTGGCTAGAAAAAAGGAAAAACTCCCCTCCAAAGGACCTTAAACCATGTCTCTTGAGCAAATGTTATTTAAAGTTGTGTCTTGAAAATTCCCTATGTGTTTTAGTCCATGAAATTCATTCAACTAGCCCGGCCAGTGTGGCTCAGTGGTTGAGTGTTGACCCGTGAACCAGGAGGTCACTGTTCTATTCTGGTCAGGACACATGCCAGGGTTAAGGGCTCTATCCCCAGTAGGGGTTGTGCAGGAGGCAGCTGATCAATGATTCTCTCTCATTGATATTTCTATATCTCTCTCCCTCTCTCTTCCTCTCTGAAATCAATAAAAATATGGGTTTTTTTAAAAGAAAGGAAAAAAATTCATTCAACTGTCTTTACCAACTGTTTTTGCCAATTATAATATTTTCTGCATAATAGGCAGAGAGAAACACAGTTTAAATTCACTGTCAGTCCTGGCTGATGTTGTTCAGTTGGTTGGAGTGTCGTTCCATACACTAAAAGGTTGAAATTGTTATTTTCTGAGCACCCCTAGTAAATTCCTGTGAATCAACTTCACTGAGACTTCTCAGGTTCAGCCCTCATTGTTCCTCTCAGACCCACAGCCAACTCGCCCCAGATGGAACCAGGAGCTGCTTGGAAGGTGCAGGCTCCAGGGAGTCAGAAACTGGAGCAAGTGGAGAGCAAATGCCAAAGAGCTCCAGCTCCCTTGTCTTTTTTTTTTTTTAAAATATATTTTTATTGATTTCAGAGATGAAGGGAGAGAGAGAAAGATGGAAACATCAATGACGAGAGAGAATCATCAATTGGCTGCCTCCTACACGCCCGACACTGGGGATCGAGCCTGCAATCCGGGCATGTGCCTGACTGGGAATCGAACCTCCTGGGGTTCCTAAGTTTACAAATCAAATCACATCAGTAGATTTTAGTTGGGTAAATTTGTCTGCATTTCTAATTATATCTGCGACAGTCCCCAACATCTGATAAAGGGCAGAGTGTTTGCTTGGTAATTGTCTATGGACTAGTCGTGATGTGTTCTAGAGAGAAAAGAACTAAGTCACAGCTGGGTTCTAGTCCTTCTCTAACACAAGTCACTTACTCCCCAGGCTTTTACTGTCTGTAAATTGAAGACTGTACTAGCTCCCCTTCCTATATTACATAGGTTAGGAAAACAATCCATGTTTTCATGGACCACACAAATTTGAGGCTACAGTAAGAATATGGTAGCAGAATTATATTCTCTGTGTCTATGATTCCATCTACAGAGTTTCAGAAACCACAGCCCTATTTAAATTACTCTTCATATATTTGCAAAGTTCCAGGGTCATGATCAGCATAGACTGTGCTATTTTTTTCTCTACAGTTCTTGAATCTGCTGTATTAGGATAATGTTAATTATGCTTAAATGGGAAGACCAGTAGCCATCTCCATTACTGCAACTTATTCATAACGGAATGTTTACTCGTGCTCCCTAAGACTCAGTCATGGAGCTGTGGCAAAGAGAAATCTGACTAGCAAATGCCATCCTGCTTTCAAAATCACTTTTCTCCTTTAACACAACCCCTTGTCCTGCAATGGGACTCTCCAAGCATGACCAGATTCTCTTAATCCCCAGATTAGTTCAGGCTTTGCTGATTTCATCATTCATGCCAATTCCAAAACTGATTAGGCATAGCTGACTGGAATAACCTACAAGACAGTCTAGGGTCAGAGGGAAAGAGTGCCTTGATCAGTTAACATCATCTGCCAAAGGCATAGGAAGAAGGGAATAGTAACAAGAACTCTCAGTGTCATTAAAGCTATGCATGAGCCAGAGGTACAAGGTGCAGCAAGATTCCTAGATTGTGAGTCAAGGAGACTGAAGAAGACAAGGTGAAAGAATTGCCAAGACAGTTTGTATGGCAGCTAGGGTCATGGATTGGGGATGAGAAGACCAAAATGGAAAACAATGTGACCCATGAAAATGCAAAAATACTTTACAAATAATTTTTTTTATTACAAAATTAGTACATGCTTGTTATAAAAAAGCTAGAAGAATGGAAAAATAAAGAAAATTATAATTACCCATTATGCCATCATTTATTGTCAATATAACATGTACTTCTTTTCAGTCTTTTTCTATGCATATGTGTATGGTTTAATTTACATACTCGCTCCTGATTGGCTAGTGGACGTGGCTTGTGGGCATAGCAGAGGTACGGTCAAGTTGCATGTTTCTCTTTTATTAGATAGGATAATAGGAAAAATTCTAGGATAGCCTCTAAGAGTCCTAGTCCCTGGTGTACACAAACTTGAGTGTACTCTCAAGCACTAATCTAGATACTGCTGTGCAGGAATTTTGCAGATGCCATTTAGGTAACAATTCAGTTGACCTCAGGATGGGATATTATCCTAGGACCTGGCCTGATCACATGAGCACTTTAAATCTGGGGCTAAAAGGTTGGAGATTGAAAAAAATGAGAGCTCCAACGCACAAGGAATTTGATACTTGAGAAGTGATCTGTTGGAGAAGGTCACATGACAAGGAGTGTGAGTGGCCTCAGGGAGCTAAGACAGCCATCAAGGAAATAAGGACCTCAGTCTTACAGCTATAAGGAACTCAGTTTTGCCAACAAACTGAATAAGCTGGGAAGTGGATTCTTCCCCAGTGCCTCCAAACCAGGACTCAGCATGACCAACACCTTGGTTTCAGCCAAGTGATACCCTGAGCAAGAATATATCCATCTACATTGTGCCAGATTTCTGACCTACAGAATCATGAGCAGGTGTTGTTTTGAGCTGTTAAGTTTGTGATAGAAGACTAATTCAACACCCTTATGCACAAAATACTTATTCATAGCTACAATTATTTAAGATTTATTTCAAGTAGCCCTAGCCGGTTTGGCTCAGTAGATAAAGCCTCTGCTTGCAGACTGAAGGATCCTAGGTTTGATTCAGATAAAGGACATGTACCTTGGTTGCAGACTCCTCCCCGGCCTGGACCCTGGTTGGGGTGTGTGCAGGAGGCAACTAATCAATGTGTTTCTCTCACATCAATAATTCTCTCTGTCTTTCCCTCTCTCTTCCACTCTCTCTAAAAATAAATGGAAAAATATCCTCAAGTGAGGATTAAAGAAAAAAAGATTTATTTATTTCAAGTAGTAAAATTAAGAAGACAAAGAATTTCAATGTTTAAAGATTCTGTATATTACCAAATTTTCTTCCATAAAGGTTTTGACAATTTATCCTCTTACTAACTACAGATGTTTTTATTTTATTTCACTCTTACCTCCTCTTAATATTTAACATGATATTGTACAAAGTGATCAGTACAGTGATTCTCAAATAATACAATAATGCATTTAACTCTAAATTAGGGAGTATTGACAGGTCAGCAAACCAGTATATCTCAAGGCAGCAAAATGCTATTGTCCTCAAAGGTACGAGCTAGGCTTAGTTTAAGTTGGAGGACTTAATGGGTGTGAAAAAAGAGCTAGTTGTAGGTGTTCCAAGCCCAGGCATAAATGGGGGCTGTCACCTAAACAAATCTCATAGGGCTTTGTGGTAGCGCCATACACATGTAATGACAGAAGAGAGGTGACTTGGCAAGGGGGCAGGGAGTGTGGTTGCCATAGAGGAGTCCCTTTCCATTAATACCCTACCCTGGATGGAGAAAAACATGAATTAACAGCTCATGAAAATATATTATCTAGAAATTCAAGTTCCCAAAGTTAGCTGAATATCATTAGTTTATACCTTTTTGAACAAGCTAATTTTATTATTTTTTTCTAAAGAAATTAAAATAAAATGAGTCATTAAGAAGGAGTCAATTTTAGTATCCCAAAGTATATGTTTATTGCAATACAGATTTTTATTAGTATAATAATGACAAATAGATTGATCTTGAGCTTCTAAAGTGCTAATATAGACAAGCTAAAATTCCAATCACCAAGGCAACTGTTCAGAAACTCACTAATAACATTATTTCTGCTTCTCATTATTGATTCCCATCACCATCCAAGTCCCTTGTATAGTTTTATCTTATGGGTGTCCTATAAATGATAATCTTGTATATGAAACAATTATTTAAAAACATGTTCCCATTTAAATATTTCAAAAACGTATATAATTACCAATAACAATTTTTAATATGTATGGGACAATTAGTGTTTCCGTACTGGAATAATATAAAAGAGAAAAAAAGGTGGTTTTAATTAATCTGTGAATCCTTGCCACAGGTACCATATCCATCAAGCTTTTAAAAATACAGGAAATAGCTCCCAGGACCACATGAATGAAATCCTGAGAGCTCCATACCCCAAGATGAACATCAGCACTGTAACATTACAGTGCTCTTTAATTTACTCTAAAACAATACAGTGCAAACAGTGTTACCTAAAGTGTGTGGGTCAAACTTAAGCCACAGCCTAAGGCATTATTAACATTTGAAGTCATTAGGAGTGTACTCTCTAGGCTGGGGGCCATGACAAGGCCTTCAAATATCAATATCTGGATCTTCACTGGAAGGTTTGTATCTTATCACAAGGAACCTTGGAAGCAAATTTTTTAAAATATATTTTTTATTGATTTCAGAGAGGAAGGGAGAGGGAGAGAGATCGAAACATCAATGATGAGAGAGTCGCCCTAACCGGTTTGCTCAGTGGATAGAGCGTCGGCCTGCGGACTCAAGGGTCCCAGGTTTGATTCCGGTCAAGGTCAAGTACCTTGGTTGTGGGCATATCCCCAGAGGGCGGCGTGCCGGAGGCAGCTGATCGATGTTTCTTTCTCATCGATGTTTCTGACTCTCTCTCCCTCCCCCTTCCTCTCTGCAAAAAAATCAATAAAATATATATTTTTTAAAAATGATGAGTCATTGATCGGCTGCCTCCTGCATGTCCCCTTACTGGGGATCGAGCCCGCAACCCGGGGATGTGCCCTTGACCGGAATGGAACCTGGGACGCTTCAGTCAGCAGGCCAATGCTTTATCCACTGAGCCAAACTGGCGAGGGCTGGAAGCAAATTTTTCCTGGTGAAATTAGTGCTGTTCAAGTATATGTTTGACTAGGAGAATTGTACAGACACCTCTGCCCCTGTTTAAATGAAGTCTGAGACTGGTGAGCACAGCAGGCTACCACCTTCAAAGCAACACCGGTCTTAAATTCTGCTTCATCCTGTGTCCATCCATTTAATGCTGGATTTATTTCCTTATCCAACTGGGTTCGCTGATGGTGCTGACAGAATATTGTATTTTCCACAAAATGAATGATTCATGTGAGGTTCTTGTCAGAGTTTCTAAAAGGACAAGAAGGATTCACTGGGTTTATCAGGAAAAAAAAGGTGTTTCACTGCTTTGTGTCTCCTGGCTAAAAAAAAAAAAAAGTGTTTGGTTAGACAAACTGATTTTCATCTTAATAGTTCATGTGAACAGCTCTGTCTCCTTGGCAGAGGCTCCCATTTTACTGAAGTAACCTGACAATTGTGAGTAGTTGATTAACCAAATCACTTTACAAGTCACATGTAGTGCAACGTTACCGATGAATATAACACAATAGAAAACTTATCGGTTTCTCTGTAAAACTGTTTATCAAAGACTAAATAGAAATTCCATTTACAATATTTAGGAATAAATACCTGATTTACCACTACTACTTCCCAAGCAATGTTTCAGATAGTCTAGCGATTATAATTCTCAAGTACCAGTACTTCTAAGACTTAATTATTATAACTAAAAATAAACACCAATTCAATAAAGGTCATCTTTTTTTGCCCCTTTCTGTGTGCTTGCTATGTGATCTCAGGAAAAATTAAATACCCCTCTATGCCTCAATTTTCTTGTGGCTGAAATGAGGAATTAAACTAAAGGGTTTCTAAGTTCCATACTAGTTCTAGCCATTTGTAAATCTATTCAGTCAGGAACATTTGTTGACGATACACCCACCTGAGCTACTATGCAGGAGCTGAGGCTGAGTGGATGAGATATAAAACTAAAGAGAAGACAAAATGAAAGAATTTCTGACCTCAAGAAGTCTATGATATAGTATACGAGATGTCATAAAAGAGATGTAACCAACATTGAGAAAATAAAGACGGTAGATCATTTCATTCTAATGGAGGTTTTCAAAGATTTCATGAAGGAAAGGACAGTTGAGTTGAAGAATCTTCCAGAAAAGCTGGGATTTTGACAGGCTGAAATGGAATCAGGAAAATATGTTTATTCAGCACACACAGTCCATAGGTGAGTGCATATAGTAAAGTGATATATATCCTCCCTATTCAGTTCTTGGCCTTTTCTTGGAAATTTGAATTCATGAAACTATATATGTGAATATGGTTATAGATTTGTTTTTGGAACTTTTGAAAAATTTACCAAGGTTATTGTGAAAGTGCTAATATTTAAAAAGAAAAGAAAGAAAGAAAGAGAAGAAATAAGCATGGCCTTAGACATCTTTATATCAGTTAATTATTGCATTGATTTTCTGTCTTGAGACAGTCATAGGCGAGACTTAGAGCTGCCAATATCTCTTAATAAACAAAGACTTGAGAAAAGCAGGAGGAGGGAGAAAAGGAGTTGTTAGCATTTTATGTAAAGATTAACATGTGCTACTTAAAAGGAAAACTAAACAAACAAACAACTTGTCTTTTTCTGGTTCACAAGAATGTATCTGTAGACTGTTAAAATTTACTACATTATGTTATGGGTGAAAAGATAAGTGTGTCACGACCTATCTCTACATGCACAACCATGACACCATGACACCAAGACAGATTCATTTTAAATAAAACCTTGTTAGAGTGTTCCCTATAGACACACACACACACACACACACACACACACACACACACAGATATGCACTGTTTTTTAAAATTTCTTTATTGATTAAGGAAGTACATATGTGTCCTTATCCCCCCAATACCCTCCTAACCCCCCCACTCATGCCCTCACCCCACTGTTGTCTGTGTCCATTGGTTAGGCTTATATGCATGCATACAAGTCCTTTGGTTGATCTCTACCCTTTACCCCCACCCTCCCCTGCATTCCCTCTGAGGTTTTGCATTTTAAATGTATTAGTACATTTAATTCTCCCTACAACTATATGAAATAGTGATTACTATCACCCCCCATTTTATTGATGAGGAAATTAAAGCACAACAGGTTAAGTAATTTGCACAAAGTTACTGCCAGTACATGGCACGTCCAGGTTTCAAATCCATGGCTGTCGGGTTCTAGAATGTGCTATCAATTCCTCTATACCTGACTGCCCATGTATATTTCCCTAAATAGCAGAGACAGATTCAGAGTTTTACACCTGTTCTGCCACATGTATAAAAAGTGTCAAGCCAAATGATGAAATGGTCTCATAATAGTTTCTTCTCCTGAGATCCAGTACCTCTCATACAAATAATGATAATAATAAAATATTTCACATGCCATGAAACTTCAGGAAAAAGCTGGTGGTAAGCTGCACATATAAATCAGGTAAAACCTGGTATTTACAGATGCTATTTAAGTGTTTCTAAACCTGAAGAAGTCAATGCTAGATAAATAAGATGGAAATTTTAAACATAGTGCAGGGAGATTAAATTAAGAAATGTAAACTCTGGCACCTAGATAAAAATATATACAGTGATAATTTTAAAAGCCTGAAACTATTAAATGCAGTTTTCATAAATTAAACCTGGGGAAAAAAAGAAATAACATGATTTTTGCAGTCAGAAAGTAATAAAAATAACAAAAGTGCCTGAAAAGTGGTACTGGTTGTGAAATCTTCCAAGAATTCAATAGTGGAAGTGACATTGATAAAGAGTAGCTGGCATATTGGAAACTGTCAGAATTAATAAAATTTTCTGACCAGCATTATAGAATCAGAAGAGTTGACAAGGATGTTTACTGATTCTTTCAAAGCAGCCACAAATGAAAATGCAAAGATTAACAATCTTGCTACTGAAATACCTAGAGAAAAAGATTGAAATTTTGTGAAATATTATATAAAAATATAACTCCAGTTCAATGACTTTTTGATTCTATCTATGTGAAAATTATTTCCTGTGATAAATAAAAATCAATGTTAATATAAACAGCATTTTCAAGGTAAATTACTTCTATTTCCATCATTAGGTGCATCCTTATAGTAGGTGAGAAAGGATGATTTTGAAAGCAATGTTATGAATGTGATTATAAGCACGATAGTCCCAAAATAATTTGTATCAAGAATTTTGGGAAACTGACTGATCAAAATATCATTATATAAGTATCATTTAATCTAAATTTATAATATAAACTACAGTAGCACTGAATGCCAGCATTGAAAAAGTATTGTAATGTTGGAAAAAAAAAAAGTCCTATGTTATGTACTAAAAAGAGAAAACAGTAAGATCCCTAAATAAAGTGGCCATTGGGCACACTTTTAAGGTATAATTAGGCTGAGGTTTAAATACTATGACAAATGAGATTGGAATTCTGTAAGCCTAAAGCAAATCTCTACAGTTTCAGCTACAATTCATTGGCTTTCAACTAGTCACTTAAAACTCCAAATCTCATTTTAGTCCTGTGCCAAAGGAGGTAATATCATGCAGAAATAAATTAAAGTAAGCTATCAAGAGCTTCCCTGGGTTCTTGGCACGTAGTAGTGCTAAATAAGTATCAGTTCCCTTTCTCCCATTCTCTTCAAAGTTCTCTCCTCTGGAGAATTTAAAAAGTAATAAAAGTTATAGCCTTCAAGGAATTGGTAATCATGTTAGGATGAAGAGATTTACGCCCAGGAAACAGTGAACGAATATAAGCAACATATTCACAAAATTGAGAAATAAGAACACTAAGGTAGTTATACACAAAAGACAGAATCAGGAAGGCATAAATTTGGTTACCTGTAAGGCTTCATTCAAGGAGATGGGACCTAGGGAGGATCCTGATGGACAGGTAGGATTAGATGAGATAAGTGGATGGGCAGGAGGAGTCTTTTCCAAACCAATTGGATGGAGCGACAGGATCTGGAAGTTGGCCCTACATCTTCATGGGACAAGGACAGGACTAATCCAGCCAGCCCAAAGCTAAGCCTGGGGGAGACCAGATACCATCTCCTTGGCAGTTATTTTCCTTCAGAGGGCTTTCACCTCATCTCAGTCAACTGCTGACTGGGGCAGGTAAGTGTTTATGAAAGGAGAGTTCCCTCGCCTTGCAGGCAACTGTGCAGCTGCATGCAAAGGTTGAAAGGGAGGTTATATATAGCCCAGTTCACTGTCATGCACACCAAGTGCAATGGTTCATTCCTAAAATGAATGCAAATGGCCCTGAGTACTTTTTAGATTAACAATAGGTATAAAAAAATATGGTAATGGATGTGCTTTCTTTCTTCTCTAAACATATTGCTGCTGACCCAGCATTAGTAGGGCACTCACTTGAGGCCAGTTCACCCAGTAGTGTGATAGATTTGCAGGCTGTCTGTGACCAATAGCACACATTTTTAATTTGGTGAAGGAACAGGGCAAAACAAATCAACATTAGCAGAAATGGTGCTTAGGCCTTTGGCCTCATCAGAGCTTATAGTGGTATTTATGGGTCACAATGAGATTCAACCAACTCCTTCACCCCTGACCTCACCTTCATCCCATCATCACCCCCAAGACTTTAAAATAAGGAAAATAACCCCTGTGAGGGTTCAGCTCTCATACTAGCAAATGGTAGCAGTGAGCAAGAAGCCAAGTTACTTTGAGACAGAATGGCCTCTGGGTCTGCAAGATCTGACTGTGTGCTGGAAATCAAAATGTATTGACTTGGGAATGCTCTCAGCCTTCCCAACAAGAGATGTTTAGTTTTTTTGACTCCACTTCCCCACAGCTTCCCTCATACACCACACTAAGGGAGCTCTTGACATAGGCAGACCAGTCCTAGGCATTTAGTATTACAGCAAAAGGGAGAATGGGGAAGAGAGAATCAGGCCTGGAATGCCAGGAGTGAAGAGGGGAGGATATTTGCTTGCTGTGTGAATGCCCAGGCTCCCAAGTTCCTTTTCTTGGGTAATGGATTAAGATATTAGAAAACCTTTTTTTAAAAAGAAATTGGGTAAATATCTGTGGATAAGACTAAAGGTCAGATGGAAGGAAGGTGGGGAGGGAGGAATGAAGGGAAGGAGGAATGAAGGTCAGATGGAAGGAAGGTGGGGAGGGAGGAATGAAGGGAAGGAGGAA
Organism: Eptesicus fuscus; assembly: GCF_027574615.1. Lineage (NCBI taxonomy): Eukaryota > Metazoa > Chordata > Mammalia > Chiroptera > Vespertilionidae > Eptesicus > Eptesicus fuscus. The sequence continues at coordinate 80,091,308 of NC_072476.1, read as the reverse complement.
TGAAGGTCAGATGGAAGGAAGGTGGGGAGGGAGGAATGAAGAGAGGGAGGAATGAAGGGAAGGAGGGAGAGGAAAAGGGACGAAGGAAACCATTGGTTCAGGTGACTGGAAATCTAAACATAGTGTGGGCTTCAAGTATGGCTATCCCAACAGCTTAATGTGTCACCAAGGACCTAGTTTCTTTTCTTTTCTATGCTCTCTCTTCTTCAAAGTCTCTTTCATTTTGAGCACATTTGAGGCTGTGCTCCATTGTACAAGTTCAGAGGAAGGGAGTATATTTCTGTCCTAGAATTCTTAGAAGGAACTCAGAGATATATTCTAACTGGACTGCTTAGGTAAGAGAATCACACATTCTAGTTCCTTATGACATTCTGGTTTCCTACTGGCCTGATGTAATTATTAGTAATACCTCCTCCCTTTTAGTGTCAAGTACATTGAAATTTGGATGACAAACTGTATGGTTGGACAGAATGCCTGAATGGAATATATTCTTTGCTCATTAGGCCAACCATGCTCTACACCTAGACCTGATGTTTAGGTCATCTTCCTAAAATATCTCATTCCATGGGCAAGGTATGACTACCAAACTGAAACTTCAGTATTATGAGGAAAATGGAATAATTGGTGGTTGTATTAGACTGGGTTCTCCAGAGAATCAGAATCAATACAATACATATCAGATAGATAGATAGATAGATAGATAGATAGATAGATAGATAGATAGATGATAGATACATTTATTATAAGGAACTAGCTCATATGATTATGAAAACTGGAGGCTGAGAAGTCCTAAGATCTGCAGTCAGCAAGCTGGAGACTCAAGAGAGCCAACAGTATAGTTTCAGCCCAAGTCCAAAGTCCTGAGAGCCAATGGAATAAGTTCCAATTCAGTGTAAGTTCAAAAACAAGAGAAGATGATGACCCAGCCTGAAGACAGGCAGAGAAAACTCTCTCTTATTTCACCTTTTTTGTCTTATTCAGGCCTTCAATGCATTGGACGAGACTCATCCATACTGGGGAGAGCAATCTGCACTTCTCAGTCTACAGATTCAACTGTTAATTTCATCTACAAACACTCTTACAGACACACCAGAATAATGTTTCACCCTGCCCAGACAAGCTGACACAGAAAACAATGAACCATCACAGTTGCTGTGTCAGCAATTAAAAATTTCCACTAGATATGAACAATTATATTTCTGGTGCAAAATTAAAACATTAGCCTTCCACTTTATATATTAATTTCTGTTGACTAATATAAAACAATACCTGAAAAATAAATTTGTTTTCAGCATGCTGATAATTTCAGAAACTGAGCCTCCTACTATTTCATGGAAATAATCAATGCTACCTAGAACATAGCCAGCTGACCTTTCTCTAGGGAGTCTAATTTGCTGTTGTACATTTTATTTAGTAATGTACATGCTAGCTTTAAAAAACACTTCATTCAAAATGAAGCAAAGCATTAAGCAACTACTCTGTAAATGTAAAACAAAGTAGATAATAATTCAATATTTTAGATGCCATGACCAAAAAGAATAGAGAAAATATTCTTGCCACAGGTACCATTCTTTATTATTAAAGAATAAAATTTAATGTGATAAAAAGGATGCAAAAAATACTTTAGATCTTATAACCAATTTCTCACCAATATTATCCTAAAAGAACAATACATCCTATTAAAATTATATCATATTCCTGTCAGAAGGGAAAAAGTAGATAAATTATTGGGAGTTATAAATACATTTTTAATATTCCTTGATGTTGAGCTTTGACACATACTTTTTCATCTTTAAGACAAGAAATCTCAAATTTGATGGTCAGATATAAATTATTACATGTTGGTTTCAGGATAATTAGAAAAGGTACCTAGCCTCAGTTCTCTCAAGCTGAAAATTCATGGATACTGCAGCTATCTCTTCATCTATTTTTAGACTCCCTTAGTTCCAACACTAGGAATTAGAAAGCTGCCTCTTTTTTTTCTTATAGAGTTATACATTCATCAACATATCCTAGAAGCAGAGCCACACTGACTCTGTAAGCCCCCTTTCTCCCACAAACTTGCTCTTGGCTGATGAATTTCATCCTCTCATGTTGTCCTAACTGGTCTGTGATCTAATCTTTATTCTCTAAAGCTTTGTCTATCTGTGCTAAATTGAAGAAACATAGCTTTGCCATTGAAGAGAATTCTTAGAAGAACTCAAGATATCTCTGGAGCCTAGGATCATACATGAACATCAAGACTGATACCAGTTTCTCACTTGGAATATGCTAAGGAGTAGAGGTTGGCCAGTGTGGTCTCTCAATGGAAAAACAAAGAGGACAGCAGTAGGAAATCTTGAACTGTGATTATTTGATGTAACAAGAATATATGAGATTTCTGTGGCCCAAGTAGATACTATAGACAGTAGCTAGAGTGGAGTGATCTTGAATTATTCTACTCAAGAGATCAACCAACTGGGGCAAGAGAAACCTAGTGTGAGAAATTAAGAAATAATTAAGGGCCACTTAAGAGGGATTGTTGTAAGATTCAACTGAATTCTTTGCTTGTATCAAGGAGTGATACAACATAGGCATTTTTCAGAATCACAAAAGAGTCCATGTTTGCACCCAATTGAAGAGTCAGTCTTTGGATGCCTTATTATAACAGCACCAGTGACATAATACTGTTACCTTTGTCCCTCTGATATCCATTCCTCTTCCATAAAGGAGCCAGAAGTAGCAGGGAAGGGTTAAGAGGGATAGTGATAAAACAGCCCACACTTCCGTTCCCTGCTGTGGGTCCCAGTGGAGGGGTGAGATTTGTGAAGAGAAGAAGGACTCTTAATTGAGTGTGAACTTAAAGTTTTCATTTAGAATGGACAGGACCATTTAGTGCCTGCAAATGAACTTTAATTGTGAACATAATCATAACAGAAAAGCTAAAGGCCTAGTTCCAAGATCTGATAAAGAGCAGGAAAGGAAGATTCAACAATATCTTTGAAGACAGTTGGTCAAAAATAAGTCATTCTCTGTTCAAACCCCATTGATTTCAGATTGTTCCATTTAAAAAATAATCTATACACATATTATATAGATTGTTTTTATTTAATAATGTATCATGAATATTTCTCATAACATTAAATATTCTATACCTTTAGTCTTTTATAATATTCCTTTTTAATAAATGTACAAAAATGTTAACTGATTCCCTATTATTAGACATTTAGATTCTTTTGCCTAAGTTTGCTATTATAACCAATGCTATAATAAACAACTTTACATATAAAGCTTTGCTCATAACCATGATTAGTCCTTTAGGATATATCTCTAGAGGTGAAATTACCAGATCAATGATTATACATATGAAGTTTTAGATATATAGTGTTAATTTTTAAATTGGATAATTTATTAATGAATTAATTTCACTTAATATTCATATCAATAACTCCTCAAAATCTTCTAGAGTTTATATGCATTGTTATTTGCCAGAATTAAAAGTTGAAAATAAAGTATTCCAAATATCAGAAATTGTCTTGCACAGAATTTAGATATTCAATTCTAAATAAGAACTTGCACTTTTGATAAATAATTGCAGAAATTCAAATCAAATTACAATCTAACATCATTTTTGAAATAAAACCTATTTATTTAATTTCTGAGCTTTCAGGTGAAATTGTCTTAATGGTAGCTGTACTAGTTATCTATTTGAAATGTCCTCACCAAGAAACCTATAGTAAAAGTCTTTCTTCCATGAGCAGAAGTTTTGAGGTAATAGTTGGCCTGCATTTTTACTTGGGTTAAAAATCAGAGTAACATACAAATGATCAAAATGATAGTATTTCAGTATAGTCCTCCTGTGTTTTCTGGGGAAAGGGGAAAACAAAGCTGAAGTGACATGTGGCATGGTTAAACTGGCTAACTGCCAAACATATAAAGTGTTGTCATGTCTTCTGAACATAAAGCAGAACAGTTCAATAAGCATAACTATTAGTCTGTGAGTAATAATAACAAATCCCTTTTAAGTAACATTGTTTACAAGGAGTGTATAAAGCATTTGCACAAATATCATCTCAATTGAATGTTGTAACTCCGTTGCAAGATAGATTTTGTTATATTCCATTTTGTACAGGAAGAAACAAAAGTTCAAACTACTTAGTTTGCTTACCCACAGACATACAGCTCTGGTACAAACATAGCCAGGAGTCAAACTGTACCTTAATTTCAAATCCAGAATTTGTCTACGTTGCTGCTCTGCTTCCTGGTTTGTTTGTTTGTTTGTTTGTTTGTTTGCTGATTTATTTATTCAATACTGAACATCAAGATGTGCCTGGGACTGTTCTAAATACTGGTACAAAACTGGTAAAGATGAGCAATATCCCTGTCTTCTCATATCTTGTGACCATTGTGATAGTAAGGGTGGCAGGAAGGCAATAATGAAAAATTAATTTGTAGTATCTCGGGGAAAGATAAGTGCTGTGAAAAACAAATCCTAGTTAGAGGACAGAGGATGATGAGAGATGCTGTTTAAGATAATGTTCTCAATGAAGTCTTTCAGATGAGGTTAACTTTTGAGCAGAGACCTGAGCAAAATGAGGGACCGAGTTATATGGACATCAGGGGCAAGAGAATTCCAGGAGGAGCTTGGGAACCTGACTTTGAATATTAGTAGCTATTCTCACAGAACAACTAATGACAGGCTTGACTTCTGTTAGCTTTATGATTAACTCTAGATGCAGAGAAAAAGGCATTCTGTTTAAATAGACTCATATGAAGGAAGGCAAACACCAGATAGCATATCCACCACACAGAAGCAAGACATGAAAGCTGCTGGGCTTTCTACCTCTAACGGACATGGCTTTTCAATATCCATCGCTTTCTCCGCAGGACAGCGTTGGGGAATATAGCTTTCACTTCATTCTTTTAAAATAAAATCTTGCAAATTAACTATAGAATCAAATTAAATAAATTTCATTCACAATCTTGTAAGTACCTTTAGAGGACATTTACTGAGAGATAAGGAGGGCATTTTAATTATTTTCTTGTGTTTCTTGTGTTCAGTTTTTATTAACATGCTAAAAAACAGCATGAGATTTAATAACCAATCACAGTCCATTCCCCTCAACTTATGAAACCTCAAAATTGGAAGACATCTCAAGTAGTCAGTGCATGAGAATTGGGAAGAGGGAGTAAGGAGCAGGTCCTTTTAGTAATGAATGAGATTTGCTGAGCTCCTCAGAAGTAGGAGCTGTAGACTAGAGCAGATTTATAAAAAGCGTAGGCCTGCCCTCTGAGACTCCAAGGTGTGTGACAACGATGTCTGACTATGTCCTTCAATGTGATGCCTGTGACATAGGTGGCACTCACCCACTGACAGAAAAGGAAGGGTAGGAGGACGGCAACTCCGTTAGAGAAGACATGGCCTACACAGAGGATGAGCCTTCAGATCACCTGGGTTGTAACCCATCACCCTGTGCAGAACTGGCATCCCATACTTCAGCCGTCTGGGAGCGTGAAGCAAACTTAGGGGAAGTCAACAGCACCAGCAGGTAGCCTGACTGTTGAGATCACCTGGGGCAGGCCTGGAAAAGCTTGGCGGCTTGCTGCTTCCCCATCAGTACATAGCCTGGAAGTGTCTTCTTCAGGCTCTGGGGAAGTGTTCTGAAAAGTTTTCATCATCTATCAGTTATTGTCTTTCCCTTGAAGGTAAATATTTGTCTGACAAATTACAAACCTCTCTCTGCAATAAAAATTCCTTCAGTCTTTCTGAGTCATCTCTGCATTAAAGATTATCTTCTGGAAAGATGCTACAGTGGAATCTTCCAGTCATTATCCAGACCCTATCTGCCCATGGACCAGAGCTGCAGTTATTAATGTTTGAGTGGGATACAAGCACAATGCTTGGTAACCACGGGGATTCTGTTTCTCCTCTTTGGGGTTCCTGGTCTGATAATGCACATTCTGGGAGAGGATCCTAGAGGAGAGAATGGTCTCATGTATGTGTCTGTGTTTATGTGTCTGTACCCCAAACTTTTTCCCTCTGTCCAATGCATTCTTTAGAGAATGACAGGTATACTATTAAGTTTGCACAGCCATATTACCAATTATTAGAACAGGTCCAGAGGAGTGTATGTAATGCATACTCATGAAGACTCCAAAGGAGCAACAGAGTGGAGAAAAGAAAGGAGCAGAAGTGGAGGGACAGCATATGGTCTATTTTCTGGAGATAATGAACTTCAAAAAGGGTCAGTAGAAAAGGAATATCATGAAAAAAAAAATGTGGTGAAAAAGAAACCAAAGGGGTATAACTAAACGCAATGAGTGAACTCAAGTGGATCTCGGAATAAAAGAAAAAATTCTTAAAATGTATTTTGGAGAAAACTTAAATTTTTGAGAGTATCCATAATACAGGTAATTAAAGAAAATTGTCAAAATCCAATATAATTGTTTAATGATAGAAAAAAAAGTGAAAGTGCTTTAGGAATTCTGCCTAGCTCGTGTCTGTTTTACTCATAGAATCCACTTCTCAGAGCGACCCTGAGCCTGTCTTGCCCTCCCCACCCCACCCAAATCTTAGTTCATCAGAGCTCAGCCTGAGGCTAGAGTCAGCGGCTCTCACTTGATGGGGTGGGGTAGGGAAGAGCAGAATGGAGATCAGTCCAATTGAGAGACAGACGTAAAGACTAAAATGAGGAAGATCTGATTAGACGTACAATAACAATCACCAAGACAAGCCCAGAAGGAACAAAACAAAGACTCACCTCCCATTAGTGCAACACTACGGACCATGGTCCTCTAAACAAGTCAAGGGGTGCATTGTTAGAGCTAGCTGAGTCTACAAGTACTGATGATAACACATCAAGTTAAAAAAATAAGCCCGGTCGGTGTGGCTCAGTGGTTGAGCGTCGACCTATGAACCAGGAGATCACGGTAGATTCCCGGTCAGCGTTCAATCCCCTCTTTGAAATCAATAAAAATATGTTAAGATAATAATAATAATAAGGGTGTATGAGATAAAGTTCCCCAGGAAACAAAACATTGAACATAAATAGATAAAAACTCTACAGCAAAGCTTATTGAAGTAGATCCTGTTACCTGGGAACTGGAAAAACAAAAAGATTTCCTAAACAGTTCTATGTACAGCACTAATTACCACGGTGTGAAAGTTCCACACATAAACATCATTAAAATCAGCAGGAGGGAGGTTTCCTCATGAACCAGTAGGGAGAGATCAGCAGCAAAACTCCATTTTCCACTGAGATTGGTATTACAGGCAGGCTTGGTCTGTACCAGAGGATTTCTACCAAGAGTAGAAAAGCAATATATGTGTCATATGCAAAACGGAGGCTAAGACCTCATCAGCATGCAAAGGACCCAGATGTCTCCATGGTATCATCAGGTACTGTCTTAAGTGCTGGATCCTACTCAATGACTATTAATTGGCACCTCTACTCTTTGCCAAGCATATGCTCAGTGCTGGGACACAGCCTCTCTCCTCTAGAAGCTCACACTATCTACTGCAGTGAGAATATAATTTTCACCGCAGTAAATATATAGAAGGATAAACAGTGAGGTAGTCTCCTGGAGGGAGATATGGAAGACCCAGAGCCTGCCTGCTACCTCCAGCCCCAGTCCCACCCCTAAACCATGCCCCCTCCAGCTAAGACAACTCAGGAAACCTAGGAGGCCTGGCTAGGCCATCAAATTAGGCCTCTGGCCCCCAGCAGAGAGAAGCATCCTAAGGGACTGAGGCACAGAAGTAAAGACTGGACAAAAGCCTGAGAGAAACAGGTTGTTATAAAGTAAAACAAGGGTGGGGCTGCTGGGGGAAACTGAGGAAGCAGAAAACCTCAAGTGGACCCTGGGTGTGAAAATGGAAGAGATTCTAGCATTCCTGGTGCTGGTCTCCATGCCAACTGCTGTATAAAAAAAAAAGTGAAATAAAGTCTTGATCCTTAGCCTACAGGCGTTCCCCTTGTGCAACCAAGCAGCATTGTCAATAGTGGACATGTATAGCAGAGCAGCCGGACAATAATGCAAAACGTATCTATAAGTGGTAGAGAAAACCGTTGGTGAAATGTACACAAGATATTTGTGTAATTCACACTTCATGAATTCTATTTTATGATAAAAATAATAATATCAATGGAATGAAAAATATATTTAAAGAGGCCAGATGGTCTTCATTACATTGAACAGTTTTTGGAGTTTTGTTTCTGTTTTGTTTTTACTTTTTTCCTCTAGCCTTTCTCAACACCAGAAATACCATAAACCTCCTTAATGGTCTCCCCTTTCCTCAGGATCTTATTTGAATCTGATCCATATTCTGTATTTGCATACTCATACAGATTATTAAAATCTTAATTTATTCCACAAACATCTGGAGGCAGCCTAAATAGTACAGACAACATAGTGAATTAGTTAGGAGCACAGATTCTGGAACCAGACACCCTAAGTTTGATTTCCAGCTCTAATACTTTCAAGCTGTGTGACCTTAGAGAAGTTACTTAACTTATCTGTGCCTTAGTTTTCCCATCTGTAAAATGAAGATCATACCTAACATGGAAGATTATATTTGTAAAGTGCTGAGATCAGTGTTTGGCTCACAGTAAATGGTACATTACTGTTTATGTGCAAGGCATGATGTTGGCTGATGAAAACATGGTACTTGTTTTCATGGATTTAACATTTTAATGATTTCCAAAGGTCTACAAATAATTATAGTAAGAGTTCATTTTCTCAGGATAAAAGGTATTAGGAAAAAAAAGGCTCTTAATGCACGTAACAAAAGTTCATAGTAATAAGATCCATTTTTTAAAAATTGGGGCTTGATTGTAATTTTTTAAAAACTGAAATTCAAAAATTATGAAAAATTGTGTATTTTATCCTATACTTAACAAAATATAGGTTATAATTACAACAAAGAATAAGTCATGTGTTGGGTTTTGTATACAAGTTTTTCAATAAAATGCACACTTCCATTTAAATTTTTATAACACTATCATAAAGAGGACATTTGAAAAAATATTAGCCACCTTCATGAATTCTCCTAATGCCTGGGTATGCAAATTATTCCCTTTTAATGCTCTTGTCATCATTCTTAACAATTTTCTCTCAGTTTCTGATTTTTTTTCTTCTCAATAGTTTTGTGAGTGTTTTTAGCAATTACCTGAACTTCATGATTTGCTGTATTTTTTTTTGTAGTTCTTGAAAATTTACAGCAATCTATTTACATTGAATTTATATTGTTTATGGGATCTTTACAGCATTGATGAACCAGAAAAGAAGGAAAGATGTTATGATGATGGATAGTTATTACTCACTAGGGGCCCCCGTGCACAAAATTCGTGCACGGGGGCCCTCAGCCCAGCCTGCCCTCTCTCACAGACTGGGAGCCCTCAGGGGATGTCCTACTGATGGCTTAGGCCCGCTCCCCAGCCACAGTCTGGCCTCCCTCTGTGGGAGGCAACCGGGCTGATCAGGGGAAGGCGCCAGCCCCATCATCCCGCTGCTGCAGCCACTGCCAGCCACCGCAGCTGCCAAGGTGTTTTCATCAACATGGACTCCAGTCCCTTCACCATGAAAAAATGACAACTTTCTTTAGGTATTTTCAAGATGTGTCTTTCATAGGATATGACATTTCTTTCTTTCTTTTTTTATCCTCACCTGAAGATACGTTTCCATTGATTTTTTAGAGAGTGTGGAAGAGAGAGGGAGAGACAGAGAGGAACATCAATGTGAGAGAGAAACTTTGATTGGTTGCCTCCTGCATGAGCCCTGACCTGGGCCCCAGCCAGGGAGGAGCCTGTAACCTAGGTACATGCCCTTGATCAGAATCGAACCCGGACCCTGCGGTTGGCAGGCCGAGGCTCTATCCACTGAGACAAACCGGGTAGGGCAGGATATGACATTTCTTAGCCCCTCCAGCAGTGGACCTTTGTTTTTTCCTCCAGGAGTGTGGTGGAAAAACCCTAGATCACCTTCTTGAATTCTTATTGTGCAAGTTACCAAGAACACTGCAAGGGGTGGTGTACAGGGAGCTTAGCCAATGAGCGGTCAGAAAAGGTGTTTATGCTCGAACTGGTTTGGCTCAGTGGATAGAGCGTCGGCCTGCAGACTGAAGGGTCCCAGATTTGATTCCTGTTAAGGGCATGTACCTTGGTTGGGGGCACATCCCAGTGGCCCCAACCAAGGTACATGCCCTTAACATTAGTGTAGATGATCAGTGAGGAGCAGTGTTAGAAAAGTTGGGATTCATATTACAAACTGTCAGCTAATTAGTGACTATTTTATTATTTTTGTTTCTTCATACATACTCATAACTTCAGAGATTAAGATGATTAATAATCATGCTTTCTTGTATTAATATAAAGCAGAAATAATATATATAACAGGCACAGTTTATACCAAGTTCTATAGGAGTAATCAAGAAAGAGCAGTTGTGACTGTCTGCTGTGGCTCCGTGGTGGTGAGTGTCAACCTGTGAACCAGAAGGTTACGGTTCGATGCCCAATCAGGACACATGGCTGGGTTGTGGGCTCCATCCCAGTCTGGGGTATGCAGGAGGCAGCCAATCAATGATTCTCTCTCATTGATGTATCTATCTCCCTATTCTTTTCCCTTCCTCTCTCTCTAAAATCAAATATATATATATATATATATATATATATATATATATATATATACACACACACACACACACACACACACACATATATATATATATATATATATATATTATATTAAAGAAAGAGCAGTCTAGTCTATCTGGATGAATTGAGCCTGCTTCCTGAAGAAGCCTATATCTTGAGCTAAGACTGAAACCTTGAGTAGGATTTGAACAAGGCAAGGACATTCTCAAGTTAATAAGGGCAGAAAAGTTCATGGTATCTTTAGGGAATAGTAAGCTGTGTGTGGGAAGTTAGAGGGCATAGGGCTTGTGAAAGGGATGTAAATGTGAGTTGGGATAGTGAGGACTTAGGAAAATAGTATGAGTCAATGAAGAAAATAGCTCTGGTTGCAGTGTGAGGATTAAACTAGGAAGCTAAAATAGTAGAGGCAAGAATTCATATTAGGACGTTATTTAAATCATCCTATCTTACCGGAACCATGGCTTACCTAAGAAGTCTGTCATTTCTGTCTTGATTCTGGACTCTGCCTCTCCTTCCCTCAATCTCTTTGCCTTTATTTCCTCCCCACCCCCATGTCGAACTTTACTTCTACATATAACTCTGAGCCTTGTAACCCTAAACATCCAATTGGTACACAAAGAAGGAAAAAAGGAACAAAGACCCCTAATAACCTCTGGGCCACCATCTGAAGGGACAGGGAAGCAGCATTTTCAAGGGAGTCAGAGGTGTACGTCAAAGACTCCATCTTCCCTGAATGCCCCATAGTTGCATTCTCATTTCTTTACCCACAACTGAAAACCATTAAATATCCTGTGGATTTTGTTGGCACTGATTTAAAGTTAACAACCTTGGTTTACTTCATTTTCCAAGAATTATCTTGTTTCAGTTCCTTTCTTGGTTTATGTCAGTGTCCTATTAAGAAACAATTAGGTGTTAATCCTCAAATGTTTACATTCCAATTCTCTGAATAGATCATTTAAAAGACAAGTAAGGGCATACTTATTTTTATTTTCACATGTACAGGTTTCTTACATTGTTTTGCTTCTTGTAGTGCCTTAGGACAATTTAAAATGAAACAAGTTTGTGAAAAATGGTTTCCTAAAATCCCAGACCAATTCTTGTAAATCTGACAATTTCCTATTCCAAACAAGAGTGATTACAGAAAAACTGGTAACTTTTTTCTCTGATAGGAGCTGGGAAGCAAAATTTTTACTTTATGAAATAGACACTGAGGCCAGGGAAGGGCAAACAACTTGTCTGGTTGTACCATTGCACAGTGGTAGGGCTGGGACCCAGACTTTACACCACCATGCTGAAGCAGTGAAATGATTTAGGAACAGACACAGTGATGGTCTCAGATAATAGAGGAAGAAACAGAAAAAGAGGTGAGAGAATATGTGAGCCACTTTCCATTTTAGTAAGTATTTTAAATGGCTCAATTCACTCTGCTGATGGGTGTTTTGAAGAACATGGTTCTTATGTGTGGCCATCTTGTTTGTACATCTTTTCGGAAATGGACTCAAGAGCTAGCATAAAGTATGCATAGCTGAATGGATGTCTGAAAAGGCCAATTTATCACTTCAGAAACAGTCTACTCATTACACAGGAACGAAAGAGTTTTAATACACATATACAAAAAAATATGTAGGTAATTGATTTAATTACAATAAAAACAAGTGAAATTACTGAAGTTTATCTTTAGCCTCCCATGTCTTCTCTTTAGTGTTTAAAATAACATTCCCTTAAATTTGTAATTATGCTTTATAAAGTACATTCATTATCTTGTTTGATTTTCCTTCTGTCTCTTATCCTTTTTTATCAATTCACTTCTACCAGTAGCCAGTATCATACATCTGGAATGTTCACAGTGGGCGATTTTATTCTTCAACTTCTTTTGGCAACAGAACCATCTGTATTCTTATTTTTCTAACAATAACAACAACAGCATAACAACAACAATCACAGGACATTAAGAGAGTGAAGATAAGAACAATGAACAACTCTTTATAATCTCTTTAACTGTCAAAACATGTTCTAAAGAAAGGAGTGGATACCAGACATTACTTTTTGAATTCAAGTTAATGTATTACCTTTCTCAGGATACTTGCTGAGAAACTTTACACTTAGTAATGGAAGAAAGAATTGGTCTCCTTATTATTGGAATGTATGCTCGATAGGTGTCTTTAGAATTCAATAAGTGGAGCAGTTATTTTGGGAAACACCTACTAGATTGATTATATTCTGACCTACTTGTACTCACCCAGAGGAAAGGTATCTGATGGCTGGAAATATTGCATTTGTAGGATCCTTATAATCTCATGCTGTGATTCTTAAACTAGCTAAAGGGGAAGCCACAGCCCTCAATGGACATTGACTATGGAATAACATCACCTTTTTATTAGCTATATGAGTCAATTCTAAAATCATGTATATTTATGTTTTCCATTGATATGTTTGTTCTTAACAGTGTAAATCAAACGTGTATGAGAATGGCTGTCATTCTTGAGGAAAGGCTGTGTTCATGATAATTGCATAGACTTATTTCCCTGGAAGGTGTCATAACTACTTTTGCTGGTGGTTGTGTTTTATGGCCAATTTAATGCTTCACTGTAAACATGCTTCTTCTACTTGAAATTGCTCATAAAGAACACCAACCCTGTGTCTGAAGCTCACTGGGATCTTATGAGGTTGAACCAGTTGGGCCGTTTGTATTTCATGCCAGCCATAATTCAAGGGCTTTGTGGTAGAGTTTTATTTTGAACTGGTTGGGCAAAATATTTATGTTCTCATATAGGTATTCTTCCTAATAATGGCATTATTAGTGCAAAATGGACATAAACATATTGACATCCCAGGTTAGTTTAAAAAAAAAAAATTGCCTCCTGGTATGTTTGAAGAATGGTGAGGAAGCCAGGGATTCTTCTTCAAGGAGATGCTCAGAGTTCTTTTTTTTTTTTTAAATATATTTTATTGATTTTTTACAGAGAGGAAGGGAGAGAGATAGAGAGTTAGAAACATCGATGAGAGAGAAACATCTATGCCCGAAACCAAGGTATGTGCCCTTGACCGGAATTGAACCTGGGGTTTTCAGTTGTAGGTAAAGAAATGAGAATGCAACTATGGGGCATTCAGGGAAGATGGAGTCTTTGACGTACACCTCTGACTCTCTTCTCCTCAACCCCCTCTATGGCATAACACAAAAACCAGAATAGTAAATCTAGTGGGGCATAAAGAGGTCACCTGGGGCTAAAGGTCGTCAGCCATAATCTCTAGGGGAGACCAGGTGTGGGAATTGGTGAGAGAGGAGGAGCAGAAGAGGAAAGTGGTGAAGGAGGACAAAAGGATTTCGTGCCTCCTTTGGGCCACTCATGGTAGAAGCCTGTGAGTCCCAACAGATAGAAACTGCATGTCTGCCTATGGCTGCTTGTGTATTGCTCCAGGGGTCCTCAAACTTTTTAAACAGGGGGCCAGTTCACTGTCCTTCAGACCGTTGGAGGGCCGGACTATAGTTAAAAAACAACAACTATAAACAAATTCCTATGCACATTGCACATATCTTATTTTGAAGTAAAAAAACAAAACGGCAAAAACACCCGCATGTGGCCCGAGGGCCGTAGTTTGAGGATGCCTGCTAGGAAGCTAAGCACGCGGTCATGACGGATACCTGCAAAGGTGGGTGGAAATGCTCTCAGGTTCAGGTTTGTGAAGAGGTCTACTCACTCGGATGTCATTCTTCAGGCTCTAGACACCCTCTGGGCCTAAGCTACTTTCAGAACACCATCGACAAGCAATGAAAATTAAAACTGCTATGGTTTGAATGTCTGTGTCCCTTCTCTAAATTCATATGTTCAATACTAACCCCCAAAAGTGATGGTATTAGGAAGTGAGGCTTTGGAAGTACTTAGGTCACCAGGGTGGAGTATTCATGAATGAGATCAGTGTTCTGATACAAGAGATTCACAGAGCTCCCTCATCCCTTCCCCACAGGGCACAGTGAGTAAATTGCTTTGAACCAGAAGAGGGCCCTCAATGGAATGCAACCATGCTGGGGCCTTGATCTCAAACTTCCAGTCATTTATAAGCTACCTCGTCTGAGTTATTTTGTTAAAGAAGCCCAAACAAACTAAGACAAAGACCAAGCAAGCTAAACATCTAGAAGATGTGCATCTCACTGAAGAGTTGAGAGAAAAGACATATGAGAGCTTTCATTTAAAAAAAAAAACAACACTCAAGAAAACAATTTAGAACACAAAGATATTCAAAAAATTAAAATTATGATATTTCAACTGGTAATTTATGCAGTTCCAAACTGCATAAATTAAATAAGAGGACATTTATTAATAAGACTGCATTTGCATTCTGGAAAATAAGGCAGAAAAAAATAAATTTCAGGATCTTCATATTAGACAATATCATGCAACAGCTAAAAAATGTATTAGATTATAAAAAATGTTGGGTTCATAGTAAGATATGTAGGCTGTCCTCATTGTATTAAAAAAAAAAAAGAAGAAGGAAGAAAAATCACTCCATATATTGTATATGTGTTTGGGGACACAAATCATGATGTTAACGAAGTGTAGCTAGAGATGGGATACTAGTATAAAAGTTGACTTTTTTAAAATTGTTGACAGCATTACAGATGTTCCCCATTTTCGCCCTTTTTGCCTCCCTCCACCCAAGCCTGACCCACCCCATGCCTTCCCCACACTATTGTCTGTGTCCATGGGTTTTGCATATATGGGTATATGTCCTTTGGTTAATCTCTTTCATCCCCTTCCCCACTGAGATTTGTTATTCTGTTCCATGCATCCATGCCTTTGGACCTATTTTGTTCATTAATTTACTTTGTTCATTAGATTCCACATGTAAGTGAGATCATGCGATATTTGTCTTTCTCTAACTGGCTTATTTTGCTTAGTATAATAGTTTCCAGGTCCATCCAAGTTTAAACATCTTTAAATTGTTTTTTTACTTCCCTCAACGAACATAAATTACTTTTGAGATTACAAAATTAATTTTGATATGACTGTTCATGTTACCAATGCAATGATGCTTTTTGTCAGATAATTTTAATTTCACTTAAAGAAGAGCTAAACAGATTTCTTCATGCACTTGGACCCTAAATTAGGTATTATGGATTGAACTACCCCACCAAAATTGTGTGTTGAAGTCCTGATCCTTCAG
The DNA here is from genome assembly GCF_027574615.1 of Eptesicus fuscus. Classification (NCBI taxonomy): domain Eukaryota; kingdom Metazoa; phylum Chordata; class Mammalia; order Chiroptera; family Vespertilionidae; genus Eptesicus; species Eptesicus fuscus. The sequence continues at coordinate 80,075,514 of NC_072476.1, read as the reverse complement.
AACCTCAGAATGTGGCTTTCTTAGAAATGGGGTCCCTGTAGATACAATTAAGTTAACATGAGGTCATACTGGAGTAGGGTGGGCCCCTGGTCTAATATGACTGTTGTCTCTATGAGAGATGCCATGTGAAGATGGACAGAGATTGAAATGTGAAGATGGAGACAGAGATTGGAATGGTGCAACTACCAGGCAGGGAGTACCAAGGACAGCCAGCCATCATCAGAAGCTAGGGAAACGGCATGAACCTGGCTCTCCCTCTCAGAGCCCTCAGAAGGAACTAATCCTGCGGACACCCTGATTTCAAACTTCCAGCCTCCAGATCCGTGAAAGCATCACATTCTGTTGTTTTCAGCCACCTAACTTGTGGAACTTTGTTATTGGCAGCCCTGGGAAACTAATACGGTGGCAATTACAGCATATTTGAATGCATATGAGAGGTCTGAGCAATTGTTTTTCTTGTTTATATTAAAAAAAATTAAGTTATTTCCAGAAACAAAGATTCTTGGTGGCTTGCTTTGAATGGCCTTACTAGAAGCTCCACATGAGACATGCCTTGGTAAACCTTTATTTTTAAGTTTATACAAGATTACACAAAATCTTCAAGAAAGTCATTCCCAAAACATGGATTCTGTTATGTGGCATCATAGAATATTATCACTTTAAAAAAGTATCATAAAGGTTATTTTATGGTTTACTAGTAGCTCAACTGGATACAACTACTGAATATGTCCCCCCCCCCCCCCCGCCCCCTCCTCTATGTCAGGCAATGTGCTTGGGGCTTAGGATATAACAGTAAACAAGACCCAGTCCCTGCCCCCTTAGGAGCTTCCAGTCTGGTGGAGAACAGAGCCAGAGCTTCGGCAGAGATAAAAATAGTAAGAGACTGGAGAACAGTCTTGTTAGAGAGTGGAGATGGGGTTTCCAGGGAAGGTCTCCCCTGAGGAAAGTAACATCTAGCCTGAAACTCAAAATTAAAGAGCAGATAAGCAAGTGGATGGGGCTATGTGCAACTACTAGAGGTTACAGAGCATAGCCGTTGGCTGGCACAGCTGTTCACGGTGTGGTGGGAACACAGAGTGAGCCGGAAGAAAGGGTGAGTTAAGGCTAGAGAGTCAGCAGGACTTTGTAGACTGTGTTATTAAAGATTTTAGACTTGACCCTAAGGGCAGCATAAAACTTCAAGGGACCTTAAATATGGCAGTGACATAGTCATATTTTTCTTTAGAAAATTAACCTGTCAACAATCTTGGGATGGATTAGAGAGAGCAAGACTGAGCAGTAACCCAGGCAAAAAGAGGATGCTGCTGGAAATAGGAAGTACTCGAAGGACAGAAAATACTGGATGAACTGGAAATAAGTTTGGAAAAGAGAATTGATTTGATAATGGATTGAATGGAAAGTGAAACCATTCACTGAGACAGGCAATACAGAGCAGTTTGGAGAAGAGAGAATATATTTCATTTTGGTGTGGTGATTTTTAAAAACATATATATATTATTGATTTTGAGAGAGAGAGTCAGGGAGAGGAAGAGAAACATCATGTGAGAGCGAAACATTGATTGGCTACTTCCTGCACGCTTCCTGCAGGCCCCCTACTGGGGATCAAAACCCCTAACCCAGGCATGTGCACTGACCTAGTATTGAACCAGCAATGATGCCCAACCAACTGAACCACACTGGCCATGGCAGGTGAGGTGAATTTTATTTGCCTATGAGACATGTAAGTGAAAATGTCTAAAACTCCAAAGAAAAACTGGGCTAAAGATTCAGATTTGGAAATCATCATGCTACAAAGGCCTGCTAGTAAATGCTATTTCCCAGGAAAAAAGTATAAAGTGCTGGGATTGGTGTGTGAGGTCAGAAAAACGTAGGAAATAAACCTCAGGAACATCTGGCAGAGAAGGAGACTTAGAAGACATCAAGAAGAGAGTGCCAGGGAGACCAGAAAAAAACAGGGGAGCACTGCACCCTGACAACCAGAGATGAAGTGTTCCAGGAAGGAAGGAAGAGTCTACAATACTGAACTTCTCCAAGAGGTCACATTGAATTAGGGTTGACTAGCACTTACTGGATTCAGCAAGAGGGGCTTGGCTAGTCACCCTAGCAAGAGCAGATCTCATAGGGTAGGGGGGATGGCGATCAGATTGCTGTGGGAGGAGGAGTGAAAGAGGGAAACCAAGGAGGAAAGTGGCCAGGTGTTGATTGTAAATTCATAGTTTTTCTGGTAGACCCAGCTGACGGCTCCTTCTTTATATATGAGGAAACCAAGTCACAGAGGGAATATTCAGAAGCATATAAGTTATTAATTTGCATTGAGATATTAGTGTTCCCTTTATGTTGTTTAAGATATTTAGGAAAGGGAGTTAGTCAAGGTTATCTATTAAGCATAAAATTTGCATACTTTTCTTTCCAGGAGTTTCAATTCTAAGAAAAGAGAGAAAGCAGCATATTGAACATTCACAGTGAAAGAAGCAGGTCCACACACTTCCTGCAGGGAAGATTGTCAGATACAAAACAGTATAGAAAATGAAGACTGAAGACTATCCGGTGTCAACAATGTCTGGTGTGCGTGTGGCACCTGGAATCAGGTAGGGACAGTCTACAACAATAGAATCTAATCCTTGTGAAACAACATGGTGCTTCCTGCCTTCAGAAGCTTTGTGGGAAAATTTCCCCAAGTGCCACCAGGTGGGGATAATATTACAAAAGAAGTGCCCATCACAAAGGTTTCCTTTTTTTCTCTTTTTCTTGTTTTTAGAAAAATGAGATGCAGTGATTGCGTTGAACTAAGTAATTATGAATATGTTTTTATTTTTTTCCTCCTCATCCCAAAATTTTAAAATGTGGTTATTCTGTTTTTATATTTAATAATAAATACATCAATTTTTAAAAGTGGAAATGCAGTTAGACACCCCATCCCCCAACACTAAGGTGACCAGACGTCCCGCTTTTGGCGGGACAGTCCCAATTTTTAACAATTTGTCCCGCGTCCTGCGGCGTTTTAAAAAAGTCCCGATTTTTGGAAAGAATGCACAACAAGCTAGGGAACGGCGGGAGAAGGGGAAGGGAATATACGGTTTTCAGCGGCCATGTGGCTATTTAGCCAGGATATGAGTTTTATATTATTTTTGTTAATTTTATAATGTTAAACTTTAATAATAACAAATAATTGTTGAGAACTGATTATCGAGAACTGCTTATCAAAGTCCGCATTGTTGATCAGTTGTTAGAATTCGACCGCCATTGTTTGGACTTAATGAACAATGGCATTTTTTGGGATTGGCAATGACGAAAACATTTTGTAACTGTCTCTCAGACGATACACATCATACTGCGTGCTGGTAAGCTAGTTAAACAAGTGATGTCATTACAAATCAGCTATTCAGATCATTTAGGTAAGTAATTTATTTATTTATTTCATTAATACATAAATTTTCTTGAATTTAGCAGACAGTACTCATATTATTTATATTTTATAGTGGCGGCAAAAAGTCTAGCGCCGGCCTTGAAAGTGACACTTACTACTTACGTTACGGCAAATTCATGACCTTTTAAACAACGACAGCAATCTACTAAAAAAAATTCACTCAAATGAGAAATATGCCAAAGAATAAAATAATACTATACATAATTTTTTATTTATTATATTTGTAAATTGTACTTATGTTGAAATTTAAAAATATATATTACAATACTATTTTTGCGTTCTATGAAAATTTTTGTTGCTCCATATAGACCAAATTTTTAATCAAGAACTGCCCCCCAAACCCCTCTCCATCCCCTTCATCCCCCCCCCCCCCCCCCCCCCCCCCCCGGCCCCCGCCGTCAATGGTGTCCCGCTTTACCAATGTTAAAATCTGGTCACCTTACCCAACACAGTCTATTTCTAAGGATTAACTGAAACTTTTAAAGTAAATTCTGGTCATGTTGGTGTTTCTAATCCGTGGTGGTGAGATGTGTTTATAGATGTCCGGCATTTATAAATTTGTTGGATACTTAATTCATATTTGGCAAACAATGAAGAGGCTTCTCTATGACAGTTTCTGGAACACTGAAAACACATTTCCATACCCAAAGCAGCTTTGTTTTGTGTTGCATTTTTGGTAAAAAAACAATAGTTGCACTTTCTTAAAAACTTTATTTTTTCATTTGATTAAAAAAAAACCCCACACAATAGGAACAAATTTCTTCAGGGCTGTGTTTCCTCTCAGTCAGCCTATCGATAGTGATGCTATCAGCTAGGACTGCCTGAGGGCCTCACCTGGGCCCAAGGACTTGAGGCCGCCCCCAAGCACACTTCCCCAACCAGAACCTAGTGACTCAACACTCAACTCAGCAACAATCAGGAACTTGTGAAAAGATTTACTACTCACAGGTACTGGAGGATACACAGCACGCTCAAGGTTCTCACGGTGAGTGAGGTCCAGGTTAGAGAGGAGAAGGGAGTGTGGAGACATAGGGCTCTGCCTTAATTGGGGTACAAGGTTGGGGTGCCTAGGGTTTTGTGGGCTCACTCTTCATTGGTGAATTTAAAACATTAAAGCGGGAATTAGGGCATGGAAAGTGGGGTCACTTGAGAGTTCAGCTATCTAGGTTTCCCAGGGCTGTCTAAAAGGAGAACTTCATGGGTGGGTAGCCTGATTTCTTATCTAGTTGTGTCACTAGGAACTGTGTCACAATTCCAGCAATATGTTTATTTGAGATGGATATCTTGGCAATTAAAAGCTTAAATGTCAGGCATTCCATACTATAGGATATTTATTTAAGAGGGATTTTATTGTCTATTTAGTTTTATTTTTGTTATGTGTTTGTTGGTTTGCCTAAGTTGTTCTTATGCAATCTAGTGTTAGGCAGAGCTGCAACTGGCCTTATGAAAGTGTAAGAGGCTGATGGTTATAAATATAGTAGGGTTGGTGGATTGGTGGGTTGGTTGGTTGATTGGGTGGATGGATGGGTGGGTGTGTGGGGGCTGGTAGATTTATTTTTCCTGATATCAGTCTCTGGGTTTACAGGGACACTTTCAATGAGCCACATTTGTGTAACAGTTGGAGGGAAGGACTTGTAGAGATTCTCCAATTGAATAATAATAAGGGTCTAGTAAATTATTGCCTAAAGTGATGTTATGTATGAGAGAGCAATTATCTACCAGAGCGTTCCAAAACAAACAAAAAATAACTAAGACACCGAAACCGGTTTGGCTCAGTGGATAGAGCATCGGTCTGCGGACTGAGGGGTCCCAGGTTCGATTCAGGTCAAGGGCATGTACATTGGTTGCGGGCACGTCCCCGGTGGGGGGTGTGCAAGAGGCAGCTGGTCGATGTTTCTCTCTCATTGATGTTTCTGGCTCTCTGTCCCTTTCCTTTTCTCTCTGTAAAAAATCATTAAAATATATTAAAAAAAAAAAAAAAAAGAAAGAAGAAAAAAGAAAAAATAAGACGATTTTTAGTGAATAAAAACAAATACAATGTTTTTAAGATAAAATTACTTTTACGGATTAATTTTCCAGGATGCCCTTCATTTTGGGGATGCAATAAACATCTGTTTAATATTTCTAAGCCTAGTCTTCTTGAAAACTGGATCTTTATCATCGTATAGACTTCAGGCCTTCTTATTAGGATCTTTACCATGAGAAATATAGTTCCAGGGAAAGTTATAAGCGGAAGATTTCATTTAACCATTGGAATCTAATGTAAAAAAAGTATGTTTTTTAAACTAAATTTCTTATTTAAGCAGGGCAGCTGTGGAAACCCTCACTCATCTTGACTCTTGATAAAATCTTTCCTTAGCATGATGGCTTATCTGATGTGGTATCTAACTTCAAAAGTTCTTTGTTTTGTTTTTTACCATAAATAGAGTACAGAGTGCCCATGTTCCTGGCAGTGGAGGGGAAAAATCGTTTGTGCATCCTGCAAACTTCCTTATCTAAAATGGGAACACAGGCTAATATCTGGGCCGGCTGTTGTTCAGCTTTGCTTGATCAAACTTAGTAATTAGGTGGAATCGGGGTAATGAGGCTACTGCCAGCCAACTGGTGGACATTTTATTACTTCTAATTTTTAAAGGAAGCGGAATTATTATACTAAAGCAAGTTAAGAGTTAAAATGTGGCTTTATTTTTGCTAATTTAATGAATTAATTTGGTCTTTTAGTCTCTTGTGATCTTTCTTCTGAGCTACTATCTTTAGAGCTACATATAAATGAGGAATCATATACTATATGTTCTTTTGTGTCTGGCTTCTTTTGCTCAGCTTAATGTTTCTGAGATGTATCCATTTGTTACATACATCAATAGTAAGCCATTGTGTGAATATTCCACAATTTGTTTTCCAGATTTCCTATTGACTGATATTTGTGTTATTTTCAGTTGAGCTATTATGAATAGAGCTGCTGTCAACACTCTTGTACACATTTTTATCACTTTTTTATTTCACTTCTCTTGGACTAGGATTAGAACTAGGATTAGACTAGGACTGGACTATAAATTGTGTGTTGTATCATTTAATATTCCCACCAACAATGTATAATTCCAGTTGTTCTACATCCTCACCAACATTTGGTGTTGTCACCCTCTTAAAATGTATTCATGCTTATGGGGGTGAAGTGGTATCTCATTTTGTTTTTAATTTATATTTTCCTACAAATACTGATGTTGAGCATACTTTTATTTGCTTATTGACCATTTGTATTCTTCCACTGTGAAGGATCTGTTGTTCTTGCCTATGTTTACTTGAGGCTGTTTATATTATTATTATTGAATAATAAGAGTTATTTGTATATTGTGGATACAAGTCCTTTGTTGGACTTGTATTAGCTATTCATTATCTTCATTATCTCAATGGAGTATTTTAATGAGTATCTCTTTTAAATTTTGATGAAACCCAATTTCACTTTTTTCTTTTTTTGTTGTTTTGCTTTTAGGGTGAATGTTTGTGGTCTTCTGTATAAGATGTTCCCTACACCAAGGTAATGAAAATACTATCTTATATTTTATTCTAAAAGCTTTATTGCTTTAACTTTTATATTTTGGTTTATGGTTCATCTCACCTTTGTGTTTTTTTTCCTTTTTTAAGTATGGTGTCCGGTATTACCATACAATAACAATAATACAAAGAACATCAAGTAAATATAGGCAAAGGACTTTAATAAAAAGCGTTTCACAATGAAAGAATACAAATGGTCAGTAAACAAATGAAAATACACTCACATCACTATTCATCAGGAAAATATAAAGATTCCAAATAATGACTCAGTTATTCTAGCATCATTTAGCAGGAAGGGGAAAAGACATTTCTTTCCTCCATTGAATTGCTTTCATGCCTTTGTCAAAAACTAACTGGTAATTTAACTATAATATGGGTCATTTCAAGATTTTCTATTCTGTTCCATTGTTCTATATTTCTATCTTTATTCTACAGTAACACTTATTTTTCTTTCAGAACTTTAACGATGTAGTACCATTGTTTTCTGACTTGTATTATTTCTGATGGGAAGTAGAGATCATTTTTATTGTTGGCCTCCTATATGTTATATCTTCTTTTTCTGGTTTCTTTAAAGACTTCCCTGTTATATTTAATTTTCAGCAATTTGACTATGCTGTGCCAGGTGTGGTTTTCCTTACGTTTAACCAGCTTCGGATTCATTAAGTGTCTTGGATCTGTGGGTTGATAATTTTCATCAAATTTGTAGAAGTTTGGTCATTATTTTTTCAAATATTTCTTTCAGCCACAGTGTCTTCTCTTTCCTCTCTTGTTAGGACTCAGATTTCATGTGTGTAATACCACCTAATATTAAGTGTGTGTTGTTCTTTGCCTATGTTCTTTGCCCACAGGCCACTGAGTCTTTTTTATTTCTTTCTGTTTTGTTCTATGCTTCAGTTTGAATGGGTTCTTTTACCTGTCTGCATGTTTCCTAACCTTGTCTTCTGCAGTATCTAATATACCATTGAAAGTACATTCAGGAAATGTTTCATTTCAGATAATTGCATTTTTCTTTCAATAAAGTTTATTTAGTTTAGTTTATAGTTTCCATTTCTCTGATGAGATTCCCTATCTACATTATGCCCATATCAAGGATGTAAATGATTGTGTTGATGCAGCTCCTCACAGCATCTTGAGTTTTTCATAGAGATGATTTTGATGTTTGGTTCTCATAATAGGCTGCATAGATTGGGCAATCCACAGGTCAGAAAGGAAAGAAAGTATATATTATTGCTGCTCCCTCTCCCAACCCACCCCATTTTTTTTCTTTTTTCCTTTTTTTTTTTGGCTGGGGAAAGGACTATAATAAGTTATTGCTTGCTATCACCATGGTTGTATAACATCATGTTCTATTTCTTTGCCACTAGGCATATAGCACACCTACCCAGGGCCTATTACATTACTTTTTTTTTTTTTTTTCATTTTAACTTCAGTAAATTGAGGTCATGAAAATAAAAATAGAAAAATCCACCAACAATCCCAAACACCATTGCCAAGCTCTCCGTTAGACCACACACTCTGGAGCCAGGTAGAATTAATTCAGCTTCTGGCTGTGCCAAGCTGTAGGAGTTTTGGCAAGTTACTTAACCTCTCAGTTTATTCAACTTTAAAATTGTAAAAGGGGCTTAGGATTCCAAAAATGACCTAATAAAGGGTATTAGGCAGATCCTTTCACAATAAGCTACTATGATACTGTGACTGCTGATCCTTGAGTGAAGGAAAACACATAAGGTATTTCAACCCAGCTTTCTGTTTGGGGGTACTTTCCAAACTCTTGTACTTGTAAGTGAGACTCAAACAGTGACCAATGATCCAGAAATAAACCACAGTGAAAGCAATCCCTGGCAAGCCATTTTTGTCAGGCTTTTATCCTAAACCAGTCTTTAATGGTCTTGTCTAATACATCCAGGCTCAAAAATTATATCACTAAGTCCTTTTGTAATCAATTTCTCCATAAACTACAAATTAATTAGAATTCTGTAACTTAAACAGCCTTATAGATACTTCCCACAATATCACCAGGCTCAATAAAAATTTCGGGTTGGACTGCTCACAATAACATCTATGTTCCTTTTAATGAAACACTGAAGGTAAGAGAGGAGGAAGTTTCTCCCATAATTGGGAATTTAGAGTTTTGCTTTGGCATTATATTTGTAGGCTCTGTGAACCCAGATTTTTATTGCTAAATCACAAGTCCTTTCTTTGATTTACTAGTAATAAATCAATATGTATTTGAAGGAGATTTTATGTGTTCCAGAAGCTCCCTTCAGAAAGCAGAAAAATACTTCCACAGCCCTTTTTTCAGGACAACATTATAAGCAACCTTGGCATAATTCCAATTATGAATACACATTCCTAGCTTTAGTGGAATAACTAGAAAGATTATTGTTATAAACTTTTAAATGATAAACATGTTGTTACTTCAACTATATTTATAACGTGTTTATTGGAGATATGATATTATTTTCACTTACTTTTTTATTAGCTCTAAATGAAAGGAGGCAATAAATTAAATATGGGCATGCCTCAGTGATATTGGGGATTCATTTCTAGACCACTGCAATAAAGCGAGTTGTAATATTTTTGCTGATGGAGGGTCTTGCCTTTAATATGTAAAAAACATGAAGTGCAGTAAAACAAAGTGCAATGAAAAGAAGTATGTCTGTAGTGAAAAACCTTGGTCAAGGGCATAAACCTGATAGGAAATTAACTCATTCTTCAGGTACAGGAAACTAAAACTTTAAGAGGCTTGTGTTGAGACGTGTACCTTCCCATAGCCCTCTTCGCTGGGAGCTGCCTGTTAGAAGCTGCAGACCACTGCCTTCAAATTTGTACCTTGTGACTTCAGCACGACAGCTCACCGCACGAGGAATATGCACAAGATTTAAACTCACAGGGGTGGGGAACCTTTCTCTGCCAAGAGCCATTTGGATATTTATAACATCATTTATGGGCCATACAAAATTATCAACTTAAAAATTAGCCTGCTGTATTTGGTCAAACATTTCATTAACTCACACCTAATGCCTTGGCAAATGATTTTGCAAGCCTTATACTAGTAAGGCCTATGGCCTGGATGTTCCCCATCCCTGACTTAAAGTATCCAATTCTCTAACCAGCCAGTGATCAGTCATATTCTCTATGCTAATTTAATGTAAACTAAAAGGTGCTTTGTGGAGAAAAGTGATATGTACAGTTGAATTATAGGCTGGCCTGAGATAGTCTTTTTATTTTTACCCAAACCCAAATTTTTTAAATTACAGTTTTCATTCAGTATTATTTTGGGTTAGTTTCAGGTGTACAGCAGAGTTGTTAGACAACCATATACTTTACACTGTGTTTCCCCAATATTTCCAGTACCCACGTGGCACCATACAATTATTACAATATTATTGATTATGTTCCCTATGCTATACTTTACATTCCTGGGACTATTTTGTAACTACCAGTTTGTACTTCTTAATCCCTTCACCTTTTTCACCCAGAACCCTAACCCTCCTCTCCTCTGGCAACCATCAGTCTATTCTCTGTCTCTATAAATCTGTTTCAATTTTGTTTGTTCATTTATTTTGTTCTTTAGATTCTAAATACGGTATTTATCTTTCTCTGATTGATTTATTTCACTTAGCATAATACCCTCTAGGTCCATCTATACTGTCACAAATGGTAAAATTTTATTTTTTAGGCCGAGTAATATCCCATTTGGTAAATGTATTTTTATCTACTCATCTATTGATAGACACTTGCATTGCTTCCATACTTGGCTATCCTATATAATAAAAGGCAAATATGCAAATTGACCAAATGGCTGAATGATCGGTCACTATAATGTGCACTGACCACCAGGGGGCAGACGCTCAATGCAGGAGCTGCCCTCTGGTGGTCAGTGCACTCCCACAGAGGGAGCGCTGCTCAGCCAGAAGCCAGGCTCACAGCTGGCGAGTGCAGCAGCAGTGGCAGGAGCCTCTCCCACTTCTGCAGTAGTGCTAAGGATGTCCGACTGCTGGCTTAGGCCCGTTCCAGTGGGCCTAAGCCAGCAGTCGGACATCCCTGGAGGGCTCCCGGATTGTGAGAGGGCTCAGGCTGGGCTGAGTGACCCTCCCTCCTCCCCCCCCCAAGTGCACAAATTTCATGCATCAGGCCTCTAGTTGTAAATAATGCTGCAATGAACATAGGGGTTCACATAGTCTTTCAAATTAGTATTTTGTATTTCTCCAGATGTGAACCCAGAAGTGGAATCTAATTTTCTGAGGACTCTACAAACTGTTTTCCATAATGGCTGCACCAATCGGCATCATTCCCACCAACAGTGCACAAGGGTTCCCTTTTGAGATAGTCATTTTTAGCTATCTGAATGCTGATAACTAAGCAGAGAAAATATATTTGCAGAAAGTGGAGTAGCATTTAAACACAAGCAGAGTCAAAAGACCAAAAGCTCCTTCAAAGGTTGGTGAAGAAGCCCTGGTTTCTGGTTTCTTGATTCCTGGTTTCACAAGCCTACCTGTATCTCAGTTTTTATACTGTTATGCAAAGTGCCGAGGTCCCAGAAAACCTCAGGGTATGGTTCATGGATTACAAAAAAATAACCCAGAGGACTAGTGGTGAAAGACATGGTTTATTAGGATTATATTTGCACCAGTGGCTGCTGACTAGTGAAGTTTACCACACAGTTCTGGCTGCTGACTGGTGAGCTAGGCTGCACCGGGGGTGGCAAGCTGGTGCTGTTGTTTTGCCACCACTTTCCCAATACAAGGTTTTATAGAATACAGAAAACAGAAAAACAGGGCATGTAGTGGGAGGGGGATAGGCCCCTGTGCAAGGTGTTTGAGATCAAAACACCAGCTATTTACAATCCAGGCTCACATCTAGGCTCACGGATGCCCTTCACTATTATCCCAATAGGGTGGGAGGGAGAGTTGGAGCATGGGAAGGGGCTCATGTTCCCACTTACCATTCATACACCCTTGAGGCTGCCTGTGGAATCCTTACAATTAATCTCCTTTCACTGGAACTAGCTTGAATAGCTTTCTTACAATAAATATTCCCTGACTAAGCTGCTCAACCACCTGGGCCTAATTATCCTTAAAAAAAAAAAACCCAATTAGAATAAACACTTAAATTTAAAAAATTTCTCTGGAAGTGATTATCCCAAAAAGGAAAGAGGTGGCCCATCCACTTACCTAGGTAAATAAATTCTGTGGTCTCTTCCAAAAGAAGGAGCCATAATTAACCATGTGCAATAGATGAGCAGCTATGTTTCATTACTTAGCTGCCTACGAAATCAGGGCCAAGAGACTGATACCAAGTAGCTACCAAGTTTGATATCAAATCAAACTCAATAAACTAAAATGGAGATGGAATCTGCTGTTTGGTTTTTCAGATAGCACATGTTAATTAGCTTTTCATTCTGTCAGGACAAGAGTTATATTAAAATATCAATGGTTCTGTTCTTCTGTCTCCTATTCCTGTCAGGACATGTAGATAATCTTCACTAACAGAGCTTTCTATGTTGACTTTCGTGACCTCATTAGGTTTAGATGTCCTCAAATGTTAATGTACCAGAACAGAATTTGAAATCGTTTATTTTCTTTACCTCATTGCATTTGCAAGCATTAAAAACAGTCATTGTAATTGGATATTTGCAATAAGACCTCCCCTGAGACTACCACATCAACTTGTTCTAAATCTAATAGTATCTAATTTTTGCAAGCATTTTAAAGTTTCCAACTCCTTTCCCATGTAGCATCTCATTTTGTCCTTGGTAGGAAAGGAATGTGGATTATCCCTACTTTGCAGATGAGGAGATAAAGGCCAGGCAAGGCCAATGCAGGCTCTTTCTTCCTTTGTCAAATGTTAATTGACACTCGAGCATGGATTGACTCTAAATTCTCTGTTCTGTTCCTTTGATCTATGTGTGTATTCTTATGCCAGTACCAGGCTGTTTTAATTACAATGCCATTGTAGTATAGCTTGATATCCAGTACTGTGACACCTCCAACTTTGTTCTCCTTTCTAAAGATTGCTGAGGCTATTCAGGGTCTTTTTGGGTTTCATATACATTTTCAGAATATTTATTCTAGATCTGTGGTATATGCCATTGGCATTTTAATAGTAATTGCATTGAATTAATAATATTTCTTTGGGTAGTATGGACATTTTAATGATGTTAATTCTTTCTCTCTATAAACTTGGTATATACTTCAAGTTATTTGTATCTTCTGCAATTTCTTTCTTCAATGGATCCATAACATCTTCACCAATGTGGCAGACCCCTGAGTATTGTGGGACTTATAGCCCAACCTCTGGAACATGTGTTTTACCAAAGCACTCTGAGCTTCTTGCTCATCAGATCTTTTTAAAATATTGCCATCAATATATTGGTTGAAAAGAATGTCCAGACTGCCCAGTTCCCTTCTGATTATATTGTACAGCATGTGGAAGAGCTAATATTGATCTGGAGACATATTGTGAGATAACTATTCAGTATAAAGATGAATCACTTCTTCCTGATGGAGATGGAAAGAATGCATTCACAAGATCAATAGCTACAAACCATACACTAGAGACTTTGATTGGGGCTACCACTTGGTTAGGTATATGGAAACCTACTGACATATGCCATGATCCATCCAGGTTTTGCAAGTGTCAGACCTGTCTATTAAATGGAGACATGACTGAGATCACCATCCTTGCATCTTTTAAGTCTTTGAGTATTGTGATAATCTCTGTAATCTTCTCTGGAATGGATTATTATTTGATTTACTGTAGTGGCAGGGGGAGGGCAGGGACATCTTCAAGGGCTTCTCTTTGGCCTTTCCTGATAAAATAGCTTGGGTTCAATGGGTCAAAGAACAAGTGTGAGAGTTCCATTATGAATATACACTGAGTGGCCAGATTATTATGATCTCTGAATGCATAATAATCTGGCCACTCAGTATATATATTAGAGGCCCGGTGCATGAATTCGTGCATGGGTGGAGTCCAGCCAGCCTCGCCAGGGGAGGGGACATGGGCTGTTGGCCGGCCTGCCTGCTGGTTGAACTCCTGGTTGAAGGGACAATTTGCATATTAGCCTTTTATTATATAGGATATATACTGAGTGGCCAGATTATTATGTGTTCAGAGATCATAATAATCTGGCCACTCAGTGTATATTAGGGACTGGAGACATGACCACTAGGTGGGTCTATGGACCAAATGGACTCTGCGATGGATGTAGTTAGAGCTCCATTTATATTAGACCCCGATATGTCCCTATTCTAACAGGATGTCAGTGATGGTGCTTGAGTTCCCTGGTGTCAGTGTCAACTTAGACCCTGTATCCACCATCCACCAGCCTTTAAAAATTGTGGGTATTCTCTTTTTTTTTTTTTTTTTTAATATATTTTATTGATTTTTTACAGAGAGGAAGGGAGAGGGATAGAGAGTTAGAAACATTGATAAGAGAGAAACATTGATCAGCTGCCTCCTGCACACTCCCTACTGGGTATGTGCCCACAACCAAGGTACATGCCCTTGACTAGAATTGAACCTGGGACCCTTGAGTCCGCAGGCCGACGCTCTGTCCACTGAGCCAAACCATTTAGGGCAGGTATTCTCTTTCATAGTTTATTTTTTACGCTAGCCTTGTGGCTGCAAGGATATTTGGGGAAAGGACTGCTAGAATCAAATATATACATTACTGTATACTTTTTCCTTACTGTTGTAGGATGTTTCTCCATGGGGACCCAGACTCCCCTTTAGTTGAGGGAGAACTAAATTAGTTCCTGGGTGCAAGAACTAATTCAGAGACTGATAAGGGATAATGACTTTTCATTGATTTGTGACTTCAGCCTTCTGCTCATCCAATCTTGATTGCTTCTAGAGATATATGTGGTCCCAATCTAACCTTGGTCCAACCCATGCAGCTGTGGAAGCTTTAGATCAGTGTAGTCCAAAGAAATATACTGTAAGCCACAGGTGTAAAAAGAAACAGATGAAATTATTTTAATATATTTTGCTTCACCCCAAACATATACAATATTGTCTTTTCAACATGTAATCAGCATTTTAAAGATAATTAATGAAACATTTTACATTTTTTCTCAGTAAGTCTTCAAAATCAGTGGCATTTTATACTTCCAGCACATCTCAATTCCAACTAGTCATGTTTTAGGGGCTCAGCAGCCACATGTGGCTATAACTGTATTGGATGGCACAGCTTTAGGCTGTAAACAGCACCACAGAGATGTCCCACCAGAGTCAAGCGTGGCCAGTCAGTTAGTGACCACCTCTATGTCAGTCAGTCAGTACCTGTTTTTAAGAAGGCTTCCCAGTGTGAGCCACTCCCCAAAGCTGCAAGTGCTGGGCGGTTGCAAATGGAGGCGGAGGAAACAGGGCAAATCTAATACATCTAGTGAGGTAAGTCTGCCAATTAACTTAACAATTCTTAAGTTAAAGCAGTGGCTCATTCGCTGGGAACTTGTCAGAAATGCAAATGCGGAAACCCTGAATTCAGAAGGTGGGGACCAGCCCTCCCGGTGATTCTGACGCTCTCGCTCAAGACTGACAACCACGGAGTTAAATGCACAGCCCCCTTGAGAAGGCAACCTCTGCTTAGCACAGCAAAGGAAGACATTACATATCTATGTCCTCTGACTCCTTTGAAAAGTCAGACTAGCTGTCTAGATGAACGACCCTGATACTGTGTGCTCTTTCCATGAGAGATCCAGAAGGGGCAAAAGGCCTTCATATTTGATGTATTCATGGTTAGGACAGCACAACTTACTGCTTCTATATGGTAGAATGCTTGAGGCTAGTATTCTATTTTCAGAGTTTATAGGACAGAAAATGATTCTGACTTTTTACCTGATGTGTTTCTGTGGGAAAGTACAGCACAGTATGACACCTGCTGGTGCAACAGACCTAACACATTGTGACAGAGAAACAGAAAAGACAGCCATGCCTATCCCCTCTGCCAACCTGCCCTAGATTTGCTAAGATTCGTGGCCAGGTAGATCTGGGGAGTTCACAAAGGGCTGATTAGTTTCTTCCCTGAGGATGCAAGGCTCTCAGCCAAGTTTCAAAGAACAAACTAGTGAGCAGGACATAAAATAAGTTCAATTAGCAGCCAAACACAGAAAGTCATCAAAAAAGAGCCAAGGAAGCCAACATACATTGAAGACTCTCCCTAACATCAAATAATGAGCATTTTATGTAGCCGATATTTTTAGTCCCTTAAATATTAACCATCAAAACTTACTTGTTTACAACAAATAGGACAAAACACGACAGTGTTTAGGTATTGAATTTAATTAGTTCAATGCCAATTCCTATTCTCACAGTTGCTATAATTGCCATCTTGTTCCAATTCCAATCCATTTAGAAACTCTGCAAAAGTTGTTACAACATTTGCAGATATTTCTACTCTAAATGTTTAGTAAAATAATAGATAGACAATATAATATTAAAATATGCTTTTCTATATATAACTAGAGGCCCGGTGCACAAAATTCATGCACGGGGGGGGGAGGGTTGTCCCTCAGCCCAGCCTGCACCGTCTCCATTCTGGGACCCCTTGAGGGATGTCCAACCACCTGTTTAGGCCCGATCTCACAATCCAGGACTGATGGTTCCCAACCGCTCGCCTGCCTCTGCCTGATTGCCCCTAACCACTTATGCCTGCCAGCCTGATCGATGCCTAACTGCTCCCTGGCTGGCCTGATTGCCCCTAACTGCCCTCCCCTGCTGGCCTGGTCACCCCTAACTGCCCTCCCCTGCCAGTCTGATAACCCCCAACTGCCCTCCCCTGCTGGCCCAGTCACTCCTAACTGCCCTCCTCTGCAGGCCTGGGTCCCTCCGCAACTGTCCTCCCCTTCAGGCCTGGTCCCCCCACAACTGCCCTCCCCTGCTAGTATGGTCTCCTCCAATTGCCCTCCTCTGCTGGCCCGGTCACCTCTAACTGCCCTCCCCTGCAGGCCTGGGTCCCCCACAACTGCCCTCCCCTGCTAGTCTGGTCTCCTCCAATTGCCCTCCTCTGCTGGCCCGGTCACCCCTAACTTCCCTCCCTGCTGGCCTGGTCCCCCACAACTGCCCTCCCCTGCAGGCCTGGTGCCCCCCCAGCTGCCCTCCCCTGCAGGCCTGGGTTCCCCAACTGCCCTCCCTTGCTGGCCTGGGTCCCCCCCAACTTCCCTCCCCTGCAGGCCTGGTCACCCCCAACTGCCCACAACTGCCCTCCTCTGCCAGCTATCTTGTGGCAACCATCTTGTGTCCACATGGGGGCAGCCATCTTTGACCACATGGGGGTGGCCATCTTGTGTCTTGGAGTGACAGTCAATTTGCATATTATGCTTTTATTAGATAGGATAGCTCTGTTATGCATCATGATTCTATTCAGTACAGTGGTTCACTAAACACTGACAAAGCTTGCCTATGTACCTTGGCTTGTTGAACAATTTTCAAGGAACAAATGTACTAAAATGTATAGCATTTAAAAGCTGTAAGGAAGAAGCCAGATGTGTATGTGTATGTGTGTATGAGAGAGAATTTTAGGTGCTGGCTGTATTGCTGGATTATCATCATGACCATTTCCTGTGATTGTGTGTTCATGTGTAATGAATAAGATTAGAAAACATTGAAATCTCATTACCACCGTTTACCAGTTGCAAAGCCCTGAGCAAGCCATTTAACTACTTTGTGCCTCAGTTCCCTCTTCTGTGAAATAGGGATAATAGTAGTACCCACTCATGTAAAACAGTTTGAACAGTATCTGACACAAGATAAGCACTACTTAAAAACGTTAGATAATTTTATTCATTAAGTGCCAGAACATATAATTTACTCTCTATTTTTTCTAAAGAAATGTATAGGCAAATTTGAAGCCAATTATTTTATAGTCTCTTGAGATATCCTTTGGATAAGGTGGAAAAATAAGACTAAATGACAGTTCAATGAAGTGAAATCACTGAAGAACCAAGTAATAGCATTTTGATTAGTGCTTTCAACGGTGATATTAGTGATCATGGAAACCTCTACTGCAATTTTCAGAATTCTCTATCTATCCCTATCTTGTTTAATATGTTATTAATGACCTGAATAAAGATGAAAAAGCATACATACTTATCAAATTTTCAGGTAAAGTTGAAAGAGTCCATAAATACAATGTCTATGTATAACAGAATCAATAAAAATAGCAATAATATTAAGAGTTACATCTATATTCAGTACTGTTGTGGGCTATTTATGTGCAATATCTGTAACTGGCAGGGTGATCCTTTGAGATTATTATTAGCTCCCATAGCTGGACATTTGTGATTATCTACCTTTCTTTTCTCAATAACAGCACCTTGAGGGAAACCATCTGTCCCCTATGAGTCCCAGCCTCAACTTCTGTCCCAGGGGTACATCATGTTTGTCTAAGCTAGTGGCTATCTGGATGTGGTCTCTACCAACAACATCAGTATCACCTGGGAATTTGTTAGAAAAGGACATTGCTGGGCCCCACATCAGACCTATTGAATCAGAAACTCTAGGGGTGGAGCCAAGAAAGCTGTGTTTTAACAAGCCTTCCAGGTAATTCTGACACATAGCTAGTTTGAGACCACTGGGTTAACTAAGCCAATCTGATCATCTCATACCCCCTGTTAGGGACAGATTTAAACAGTCTTATGATCGAATATTGGTCAGTGGGATGTGAGGGGAAATCTTAGGGGCTTTTAGGAAACATTTACTTCTTTCTTAAAAAGGCCTTTTTGGGAAGAGGAACCCTCTTTTGCTGGTGGACGTTTTCATGCCTCCCTGTGATGCATGGAGCTGTGGCAGCCATGTGGAAGCTATGAAGGGAATGAGCCTGAGGAGGATATACCAAATGCAGCAAAATGGGAAAGTGGAAAGAGCCTCAATGATGTCATTTAGCCACCAAATTTACCAAACTAAAACTGTCTTATCTCTAGATTTCTTGTGTTGGATAATATATTCTTATTGATTAGCCTTTTATTGTGGAGTTTCTCATATCTTCAATCAAAAGCATCCTAAGCAATACCACACAATTTTACAGCAAAGCAAACTGAAGCTCTGAGAGACTGAGTTACTTCCTCAAGCTCATAATTCAAAACTATTTCATAGACCAGACATGCGGTTATACATCTGTGTAGCTTAGGAAAGGGCTGGAAGTAAAAGAGAAGAGATAAAGAGGTGAGGCATTGCTTAATATAAGTTTGGATGAAAGGCCTAAGAAATTCAGATGTATAAGTCATTAGTATAGCAAGCTATAAAAAAAAGAGAGGAGAGAAGTTTAAGGTAATCTAGGTCTCTGCCAGTGAAAGTGTAGGACAAGGCGGTATAAACAAGGAAGGAAAATGTTTGACTGTATTCACACTAGTGTATTCTATTCTCACTTAGAGTACTATGTTGAAATATGGGTACTCCAGTTTTCATGAAGACATTGATAATTGAGAGCACATGTAGTATAATGTGATGCAGAGATGAAAAGGTCCGAGAATCAAACCATATAATTTTATAGCCAAGAAAAGACTCACAAAAATATGTTGGGGCAATTAACAGACACTCAACTCACACTGGCATAATTTTCAGTTCATAAGTCTAAAAGTATCTAAAAGAAATAATATAGCTTAAGGACAGCGCCAGGTGATCTAGCAGCATGGTCAAGGATCTGTTTCTTTCTATCTCAAGGCTCTGCTGTTTTGGGGGTTAACCTCATTTTCAGGCAGGCTCTCCCCTCATGCTCTAAGTTCATATTCTAGCATTTTAGCATCTCCAAAATATGGAGAGCTTCTCTTCTCTAGCATTCTCCATAGAAGTCCTGGTATGGAATGCATTGAACTAGTTTGGATCACTAGCCTAGGACTGAAGTACTCACTGTGGCCAGATGAATGGAATATGCTGAATGAGAGGGTCGCAATTTTTGACCAACTCCTAGGGCAGTGATGGCGAACCTATGACACGCGTGTCAGCACTGACACGCGTAGCCATTTCTGATGACACGCGGCCGCTGAGGCGGCCGCATGCCGAGGATGAAACATTTGCGAAATAATGTTTTTTCCTCAAAGTGACACACTACCCGAGTTATGCTCAGTTTTTTGGCGAAGTTTGACACACCAAGCTCAAAAGGTTGCCCATCACTGTTTAGGGGGTGGGGAAAAGAAAGATTTCACCCCATGATAAACCACATCAGTGGAGAATAGGATGAAGATAATTTCCCATTGAAAAATTGATTATGCTGAGAAAAAAAAACATAATTGGATTCTGGGCAGGCAAAAATAGATGACCTCTTCAAGAATGCCTGTCTTAAAATATTTAAATGTCTGACAAATTAAAAATAGATTCAATTTATTTTGTGAAGTCTCACTTGAAGTAAGATTTAATGTGTAGAAGTTACTGGGGGCATATTTATAATAACACAAGAAAGGACTTTAGAATCATTAAAGCTGTCAACAATAAATAGGCTGCACCAAACGGGGAAGATGCCCTATGGCAGGAAGTTTCCAGGTTTAGGTTAGATGGCCACCTGCAACTGGTGTGATCCAAGAGATTTCCTGAATTAGGTAGGAAGGAGGTGTAAATAAAATCTAAGTCCTTTTCCAACTCTAAGTTTGTAATATATTCTATAAACATTGGACCTGAAAACCATCTGTTGTTGTTCCTTTAAAAACTGATTCAAGCTGTACTGGCATTTCTGGAAGGCCTCTGTCTGACTTATGGGAAGATCAGATGATGAATTTTTGACCAACTCTTCTGTTGTTATGGTAACTAGACAAAGAGACATTGCAAAAAGAATTGGCTCATGATTGGAGAGCTCTTAAATAGCAATTGCTAGGAATGAGGATTTGATAGTATGTAACAAACAATGCCAGAAGAGCAGTCTAGCTGACCCATCATTTGGAGAAGAAAAGTCAGGATGGGTTATGCAACCAAAAAGCATGACAGAATTTCAAATACAAACACTCACCTAAACAAGAGGAAGGAAGATTAAACAACTGTAGATAAATAACTGGTATAGAAAGTCTAAAATTTTTCAGGGTCTGTAAGGTGTGTGTGTGTGTGTGTGTGTGTGTGTGTGTGTGTGTGTGTGTGTGTTTATGGTTTCTGATTTCTGGTATTGTAGATAATCCTGTCTTTAATAACAATGCATCCACCTGCTCTTCTTAAATCTCTGGGCTGAATAAACTTATAGAAGAAATGTTAAATCAGGGAGATATATCGTACATAATTTTTATTAATTTGTGTAATGAAAATACAATTACTTTCATCTTATGTTTGTTTGTTTTTTACTTAGTTCAGAAATGTGCTTTCGAACTTTTAAATACTGAGGTGGCTCCTACTGTCATCTGAGTCTAAGAGGGAAGGCTGCTCTCATTTGTCTGTGCCAGCTGGAAGGTGTGCAGACTTCCTATAATAACCTACTCCTTTCTCTTCAACGTCATTATATTTTTCCTTTTCTCATATGTTTTACAGGAATATTGGAGTTAGCATAGGATTCAAGGTATCCATTTCTGAAGCTAATTTTGTCATAGGGATCACAAGTGCTTTTGGTGGGTCATAGATCCTTTAAAAAATCTGGTGGGTATATTCCCTTTGCTTTACATCCCATTGTGTCCTTGATATGGCAGGGTACGTTTTCATGTCCTTAAGTCTATACCATTGCTGACATAACTTGATTTGGTAATAAAACACTAAACTGCTTAAAATTATCCAAGGCCATTGATTCTTTTATACCATTATTAGTCCTAGCAATTATTTTCATCTTGTATCTGTGTTTTCTCTTAAATATAAAACATTGGTTTGTCCCTGAGGAATGTATACTTAACTTTTTCATGTAACCTAGAAATTTTAGGGGGGTACAAGAAAAGTTTTCTTGCCATAATTTTTTCATCTTCTCCATGTCTCCTTGAATTTCTTTTTTTAAAATATATTTTATTGATTTTTTACAGAGAGGAAGGGAGAGGGATAAAGAGTTAGAAACATCGATGAGAGAGAAATATCAATCAGTTGCCTCCTGCACCCCCCCCCCCCCCCCCCCCCCCCCGCCCCACTGGGGATGTGCCTGCAACCAAGGTACATGCCCCGGACCAGAATTGAACCTGGGCCTCTTGAGTCCGCAGGCCTACGCTCTATCCACTGAGCCAAACCGGTCAGGGCTGAATTTCTATCTTTTCTTCCTCTTCCTATTCCCATGTTGTGGTATTTTTGCACTCTGATGAAAATATCATACAACTTCTCAAAATGTCTTTCTCTACTTCGTCACGGATCACTTCAGTGGTGATTCTTAGGACCCTGTTGTTCTGTTTGAACAAGACAGGCTCTGTTTAGAAGTAAAGTTGTGCATAGACCTTTGATGTGACCTGCTCTCTGACTACTCTGGGATGTTTCATTCATTTCCTGCCTCAGATTTATAGCTGGAGGGCAGAATAATGTGCACCCATGTGGAGAGCTTCACCTCTGTTCTCCTGAAGCAGCACCATTGCCTGCGAGTGTGTTACTCTGAACCCCAGCTCCAGAACAAGCCCCTGTGTCATAACTCCCAAACCACTTTACTTGTTAGTATTACTCTGCCCAAAAGCTATGCTGCACCACTAGTTCCGAACTACTTCCCCTCCCCAGTTCTTGCCCAGTTATTTTCTGATGGAAATATCTTGGATGGGCGTGGTAACTTAATAGGGAAGAATAATATTTGAAGGTTGAGGGTGGGACAAGGAGGCAGGCAATTCAGCACCTTTGGGGTAGAGAGACACCTGCCTAATTTTCTGAGTGATTCAGATCCTGGGGCTCTGCGTCTAGACTACACAATAGTAATGGTAGCAAGGGCTTCTCTTCAAAGTGTATTGTATTTCACGAATCAGAGCCCAGATATGCCATAAAAAGGAGCAGAACTCTTAATACCATATTGCCCACTGGTCTCAGTTTTTGGAGGTGATGTGAGGTTACCCTTTTTCTTCTAGTGGAAAGTTGGGAGAGATGGAGAAATGCTATAATTGAGGCTGCCAGACAAATGCCATATTAAATGAGGAGTCATTCCTGTAGGAGCTTATCTCTCAAAGTGCCTTTGAATTTTAATCCCTTTTACTCAAGCACAAATCATTTTTCTGAACTTGGTATTATTCATGAACTTGATTACTATGCATAGCAAATTGTATTTTCCAAAAATAGCCACAAAAATATCTCAAATGCTCTTCTGCATTGTGTCCTTGATATTTCCTCGTCAAGTAGTAGAGAGTCCATTTCTCTATCCCCTTGCATCTGAGTACGACTGATACTTCTTAGCCAATAAAATACAGCAGAGTGACACCATTAAGGCCTAGTCTTAACTTGGCATTTTTACTTTTTGTTTCTTATGTAACTTTCCCTTGGGGTGCTCACTCTGGGAATAGAGCTGCCATCCTATGAGAAGCTCAGGCTACAAAGAGAGGCTATGTTAGATGCCCCTGGGGCAACAATCCCAGCTGAACTCTCAGGGGACAGCTAGAATCAACTGTCACCATGAGAGTGAGTCATCTGAAATATCTAGCCCAATTGAACTTTCAGATCACTCATGCTCCAGGAGTCATATGATGAATTAATATGAGAGCCCCAAAGAATCACCCAGTTGAGCTCAGCCATCCACAGAACCAGCGGAGAAAATATTACTTTTGTTTTAAGCTGCTAAAGTTTGAGGTGATTTGTTAAGCAATAAGAAATAACCAGAACACTACGCTAAATGGAACCAAATCATGTAAATCATCATCTATTTTATTCTCCTCAAACTGATCTTGAGCTTTTCAATGATAACTTTTTGGAAAACATACAGAATGCCAAAATATCTTTGAGATTAAGAGTAAATTGAACTAATATTAATAGTATTGTTCCAAATAGTGTGTGTGTGTGTGGGGGGGGGGGGGGGCGGAATATTAGTTCTCTGGGGCTGCTATAACAAATCACCACAAACCTGGTGGCTTAAAACAACAGAAATTTATTCTCTCATAGTTCTGGAGGCCAGAGTCTGAAATCAAGGTGTCTGTCAATATGGGCATGCTCCCTCTAAAGTGTCTTCCTTTCTCTCTCTCTCCCTCTCTCTCTCTCTCTCTCTCCTCTCTCTCTCCCTCTCTCTCTCTCTCCTTAAAACTTATAAGTTGTTTATTTCTGGAATTTCCCATTTAATATTTTTGGACTGAGGTTGACCAGGAGAATCCTTCCACGTCTCTTCCAACTTCAGCTGGTGCTTGATGTTCCTTGGCTTCCTTGGCTTGTGAGTACATCACTCTGGTCTCTGCCTCTGTCTTCCTGTTACCCTCTCCTCTATATGTGCGTCTTCTCTGTATGCCTGTCTGTTTCCTTCTACCCAGAATATTCAAGATCATCTCCTCATCTCAAGATTCTTAACTTAAATATATCTGCAAAGAGCCTTTATCAAGTAAGGTAACCTTCTTAGGTTCCAGGGACTTGACATGAATTTTTTTGGGGGGTGGTGCATTTTCAGGCCTAACAATTGGTAGGTGAAGGAAGCTGAGGAAGGAAGTCCATATCGCCCTAAGGCGAGAGGGTAGGTAAATAAAGTTTATCATTATCAAGCAAGTGAATCAGGTCATTGCATAGTGCTTCGAAAACAGATGGTAGTTTATGCTGCAGTGTGAGTTCTTTGCATAAGATTGATGACCAAGTGTGGGATACTATCAGTATTTGCCTTCTCTTAGTTGTTATGATCACTGACTACATATATTAGTGTGAGATAAATATAGACTAAATGAGTATTTGTAAATGTATTGAAATCAAGCTCAATTAAGGATTACATAGATCCTGACAAGGTTCATGTTGTCAAACAAGAAAGGATGACTTTTTGTTACACACTTTGGAATTCACATTGTGAGTTGCCCACATTGACCACATATTAGTTGGCATTTAGCCATTCTATGACTTTAGATCATCCCCCTAATATAATTATCATAAATTTATTTCTTATTTCCTTTACTTTAATTCTGATATTTTTCTTTGCAGTATTTTAGCATTATCCTAGTACTTCAAACAATCTAAGCTTCTTACTCACCCTACTATCTCTAAAAGAGAAGAACCCATAAGAAAAACTCATAGCTCTTATTCTCTCACTAAGAATAATAAGAACTAGTTAGGCAAGATCCAACTAAATATGCCAATAGTATTGGCAGGTGATATGATGTCTGCTGGCAAATGCACTGAAATACCCAAGTCAGATAATGTTGTCAGTTGTGTTATTAGATGTTTATGATGTAAATTCAATCACTACCGACTGAAATTGTGCTATATCTGAGCCAAGAATAAACAGATAATTAACTTCATCTTCTGAGCTGTACATATAATCCATTAAATACTTGCACTGGTCAAAAGAAGTTGATTTTGAAATATAGAGAATTGTCATTTTCTCTCTCTCTCTCTCTCTCTCTCTCTCTCTCTCTCTCTCTCTTGTAATTCTAATATTTAAACTTTTTTTCTCATACACACATACATATACAGAGAGAGAGAGAGACAGACAGATAATGGCTATGATTTGATCTGCCAAAAAAATTAAGACGGAAAATAAGAAATGTCAGAATATAAAAAATCCTGCCCTCTCTAGTCTTAGAGAAGAAAATCCAAATAGAAATATAGACAATATTTGTTATACTATGTTTCTTTTCTAGTACATAAACTGATTATTGGGAATTATTTCCTGAGTCAAAAGCTAAGCATTTTTAAGAAAATACTAAAGCCATAAAATAAAACATCACTAACTATCACAGAGCATATTCAATGAGATTAGTGACACATGTAGATATTTGTAATGTAGAGGGTCCCAGTCTGAACAAGAAACAGTTTTATTTTTAACCAACTCCTTGTTTCATAAGTTATCTATGAGATATACTTTCCATGCTCATATTCTCATTTTAATGAGGATAGTTCAACTTTGGGTATTAAAAACATCAACATCAACTTCACACCCTGTCTCTAATTATATGTACACCAACAAATGCCAGGGGGTGAAATGTCAGTCTCACCTTCTTACAGCCATTTCTAATCTCTACAAGAAGTGTTCTTAGGATCCCTATGAATTGGAAACTCCTTTATATTAGTTTGCCGGCACTGCCATAATAAAATACCACAGACTAAGTGCCTTAAATAATGGAAATTTATTTTCTCATAGTTCTTATAGGCTGGAAGTCCACAATCAAGGTGCTGGCCAGGTTTCTTTCTCCTCATGGCCTTTCTCCTTGGCTTGCAGACTACTATTCTCTCACTGTGTCCTCACATAGCATTTCCTCTGTGCATCCCTGGTTTCTGTTTTTCTTCTTATAAGATCGCCAATCCTATTGGATTAGGGTCCCACCCTAATACTATCCCCAAACACTGACACATTGGGGGTTCGGGCTTCAATATATGAATTTTAGAAGAACACAGTCACTTTCTGCTCTCTCCAGAAACTTGCAAACGATAATTACTTTTCTTCTTTACATAGTCATCCTCTCCCCCTTGACTGAGTCTTTCTCACCAATTCTTAGATACATTCAAGTCTCTAATGCATTTAAAACCCTAATTTGTCTACACTCCCCATTTTAGCCACTTCCCTGTAATTCTCTTTGCACATTCTCACTTCTCAAGTCATTTTTTAAAACTTCACTTTCAGCTCATTACTCAACCTATTGCAGCTCATTACTCAACTTATTACAGTCTGCCATCCATCCCCACTAATCCAATAAAACCTGTCTAATAAACCTATCGCTTTTGAACAGCTGACACCACATTTTTATATTCATCTTTGACTTTCCTCTGAGTTTGACTACTGACCTT
This sequence comes from Eptesicus fuscus, assembly GCF_027574615.1. NCBI lineage: Eukaryota > Metazoa > Chordata > Mammalia > Chiroptera > Vespertilionidae > Eptesicus > Eptesicus fuscus. The sequence goes on along the minus strand of NC_072476.1, from coordinate 80,048,771 downwards.
GACATTACCTCAAATTCCTGATGTCCGTAACCTTTTCCCACAAACCTGGTCGTTTCTTCAGCATTCCCCAAATAAACAACTAAATGCACTAGTTATGCAAATCAAAATCCTTGGAGTCATCCTTGACCCCTCTTTCTTCCTCACCCCTCTTATTCAGCAATCACCAAAACCTAAAAATCTCATGAACCCCTTTCCTTCTGTCTGCACTACCAACACAGAGTTCCCAGCTACCATCATCTCTTCTTTGTACTACTGCCATGGATACCTACGTGGTCATCTAACATCTGCTCTCACTATCCTCAAACAGTAGCCAAAGCAATCCTCTTAAAATACAAATATTATTACCTCAACTCTTTTCTAGAAACATAACCAAATTTTCCTATTGGTCTTATTATAAAAACAAACCTCTCTATTGTTGCCTACAAAGCTGTGCATGACTTGGTCCCTATCCACCTCTCCAGCCTCATTTTGTACCACTCTGCTCCCTCTCATTCCAGATACACTGGCCCTCTTTCAGCCTTTTGTTTGTGCCAGGCTCACTCCCAGCCCAGGACCTTTGCACAAATCCTTCTCTTGTCCTGGGAAACTCTTGTGTCCTCCTTCAACTAGTATATACATTTTCATCTCTCAGTGACATCATATGCATAGACTACTATGAAAACAACAGAAGAGGCACAAAACCTGTCCTGGGAGGACGGCAAGGAAGATTTCCTAAATCTTGGGCCTTTAGTCTGATTCATGAAGGAGCTAGGGCAGGTGAAGGGGGAAGAGAGAGCATTCATGGCAAGGGAAAATAGGGCCAGTGGAACCGAGAGATTGATACTGTTAGAGCCAGAAGTGGAGGGAGCAGTTGAAGGGAGATGAAGTTGTAGAAGTTGAGGGGATCAGATTATATAGGGCTAAGAGTATTAAAGGCCATCCTGTAGCCTGAGAGAGTGCACTATAGAGTGTTAGGGGGAAAGAATAATAGATTTAGAGTTCAGTGAATTGTACAGAGTCACCAGGTAGTTATGGAATCTGGACTAAGACCTCAGTTTTCTGACACTCAGACCAAATATCATTCTACAAGCCTAATACATCAGAATAATCTAAGGGCCTGTTAAAGCACAGATTGCTGGGCCCACCACTGGAGTTTCTGATTCACCAGATCCTTGAATGGGCCCAAGAATTTGCATTTCTATTGTTTCCAGGTGCTACTGGTCCAAGGACCACACTTTGATAATCGCTGCACTGGACCATCTCACTCAATAAATGGAGAGACATTCAAAAAAATTTGGCTCTTAAATGAATAAGGAAGAAAACCTGAGGCACAAAAATAGGTAACCTAAATGTCATTTATAATTACTTTAGGAACATTTTTTTTTTTTAGCAGAAAACATAACTTTGAGCTACAAATTAATCAATCTCCTTGCACCTCATTTTTCTTACCTGTGAAATAAGGTCATTAAACTCCAGTTCTAAACTTCTACAACCCTACAATTTAGCTTCTTAATTATATTTTGCTAAGGTTTTTATTAAATTACTTTTTATTCTGTAAGTATACATTTGGGTACAAATAAGGAGAGGTGATTCCTGGGAAGTGGGTAAGAGTTGAGAGAGGAATCCTATTCATAACTAACAGGAAGAGCCTGACCATCATGCCGAAAACACAAACCTATGGAGGATGGTCGTGAATAAAATATAAAAACAAAAGTATGTAATTTCCTCAAATTCCTGAACTTAGAAACATATAACAACTCATTTTTTTAGGCATCCTCCTAGATGATTGTCTTTGTCTGAAACAAAATCTAAATGATTTTTCCCTTTACCAACCATCTCAAACTGTCCTTCTTTGCTAGTAATGCCATCTTATTAGCTAAGATTTCTATGGTGAGATGAATTTTAAAGCACCACACAAATAGTAAGCAATGTTCAGGGTCTATGTAATATTCATGAGTGGGTCATTTTTGTTCCAAAAGCAGCATAAAAAATGTTTTAATAAGATTTTACATAATTCCAATCTTTTTTAAGTTTCACTTTTAAAAATTGTTCTTTAAGACCACCAGATTGTTTCTTTGTTACATTTTTATTCCTTATTGATTTTGTATTAGGAATTAAATAGTATCCAGTGTTTTCTTTGTGGATATCGATTTTTCTGTCCAGTTAATGCCTCTATATAGTCATGTGTGTCATTCACGTTAAATTTTCAACTAGATTCTAAACAAATGATATTTACTTTGTCACAGTCCTGGGATTTTGTCAAATCTCTTTATTTATTGAGATGACCACTTTTTTTTTTCTTTCAGTTTGTTAATATGGTGAATTACATTGACTTTAGAATGTTAAACTGAACTTGCATTCCTGGAATAAACCCTACTTGGGATTTATACATTGTTGAACTTAAATTGCTAAAATTTCATTTAGAAGTTTTCACCTATGTTCATGAAAGAAATTGATTTGTGGATTTATTTCTTGTCTGATATTGGTGTCAAGAAATGCTGTCCTCAAGAATGGCTGAGAATGTCACTTTCTCTTCAATGTTTTTGAAGAGTGTGCATAGAATTTTTTTCACTAAGACTTGCAAATTAACTAGATAATGGTAATAAAACTTTAACTGGGATTAGAACAAAACACATAAAGGAACAAAACTTCTGGGCCAATGTTTGCCTAGGAACAAGTGTGGAGTAAAGCAGAGAAAACCACTGCAATAATTCTAGGTGAAAAGATTCAGCCAACACTAAGAACCACACAGTTAATCTTCCAAATGGATCCTCGTGCCCAACTAGTACATGGAGCCAGACAGAATCTGCTCTTGCCAACAGAATTAATGTCCAACAAGAAAAATACTGAAGCAGCTATTTAAACAGCTTGGAGAGAAGAAAGAGCTCTTTTTTTTCTGTTTTACTTGAAGGCACTAGGTATTAAATAGCTTTTGAAATGATATGATTTTAATTTATTCAATATAAAAGTGGCCAAAATGAAAAGCCCATACACTTTGTTTAGTACTCCTTTAATATTTATTGTGCACTTACTATATTACAGAAACTGTCACCAAGCGTACAAAAATGAGTACAGTGCATGCCCTTTGGGACATTATAATCGCATAGCAGAAAGGATATGGAAGCCAATGATTATTACATCTCAGGGCTATAGAGAGGTAAACGGAGGCACAATGAAAACACAGAATAGGGAGCTCTAGGCACTACCCAGAGACATCAAGAAGAGCTTCCCTGAGGGGATGACATATAAACTGAGTCTTCAAAAATATGTAGACATACTGAAGTTGCACAGGGAATATGGGAATAGGGATGGCATGGCAGGTACTCCACAATACAATCCTGTTACTGCTAGCAGATATTTTTTAGTTGATTTTGAGAGAGAGAGAGAGAGAGAGAGAGAGAGAGAGAGAGAGAGAAGTGCGAGAGAAACATGGATCAGTTGCCTTCCACATGCATCCCGACTGGGGATGGAACCCTCAACCTGGCTTTGTGCCCTTACCCAGAATCAAATCCATAACCTTTTGGTGGATGGGTGATGCTCCAACCAACTGAGCCACACCAATCAAGGCTGCTAGCAGATATTTTAATTGTGATGAATTAAGGAGAAAAAGTCAGAGGCAGAAGTAATTCATACAGGATACAATCATGCCATCAAAGTTCATATAACGACAGAGTGAGCTAAATGAACTATAGTTTCATAATAGTTCAATAGATATCACAAGTCAAATGGGCAATTATACCTCAAATGAAACTGTATCATTGACATCCAAATGGTGTTCATATTGTGAGTGATAATTCAGTTTTAGCAACAGCTTCTGCCATGTTGAATTCATGTTCTTCATTTGATTTCATCTATTCTTTTGGCTCTTAAATCCATTTGTAAGCTATATCTCCAAAAAAACAATTATCACTGCACTAAATTTGTCCTCTGATCTCCAATTTGTTATATGGCCAATAGGCATTTCAAATTAAGCATTTCCAAATAACAACTCTTGTTCTCCTACCTTCATCCCTCCAACTTGCCTTTCCTCCAAACTTCTCCATCTCAGTAAATGGCAACACCAGTCGTCTGTTTGCTCAGTCATCCAGTCTTCCTCTTTCACACCCTCATTCAATCCATCAGCAAATTCTCTACCTTCAAAATAGACTAAGATCTTGTCCATATCTCATTACATCCATTCTATCATGCTGGTCCAAGTCACTGTTACTCCTGGCCTCCCAACTTGTCTGCCTGCTTATCCTTTCCTACTCCTACAGTTTATGTATCATATAATTGTCGGCGAACTATTTAAATATGTCATGTCGCCCTGGCCAGTTTGGCTCAATGGATAGAGTGAAGGCCTACGGACTGAAGGGTCGCCAGGTTCGAACCAGGTCAGGGGCACATGCCCAGGTTGTGGGCTTGATCCCTAGTAGGGGGCGTGCAGGAGGTAACTGATCAATGATTCTCTCTCATCATTGATGTTTCTGTCTCTCTCTCCGTCTCCCTTTCTCTCCGATATCATTAAAAATACATTAAAAAAATAAAATAATGCCATGTCATGGTGCCATGTTATGTCCCCCCTCTATGCAGTATTCTCCATTAGCTTCCAATCTGATTCAGAGTAAGATACACACACATATACATGTGTATGTGTGCCTGTGTATATATACACATATAAAATTGCCTACCTGGCCCAGTTAAGTGTTCCCAACTGCCCTGCCACACTTTAACTATGTCTTAATATTCTCTCTTAGTCACTCGGCTCCAAAGCTTCAGCCACACTGGCCTCCTTGATGTTCCTCAAACATATCAACCAGCCATGTGCTTCAGTGTTTATTGTCCTCTTTGCTATAGTGTCCTTTAGGTCTCAGAGAGTCCTTCCTGGCTTTATCTAACATGTAAATGCCACACCTTCTATGTCCCTTCACGGCTTTATTTCTTTTTATATAAGTCCTGATTCACTACATATTTTGCTTGTTTATATATATATTTTTTTCTCCCTTTCCCTGTTCCAGGAGGGCAGATTTTTGTCTCTTTTTTTCATTGCTATATCTCCAATGCCTGCTATCGCTGACACACAGAATCTGCTCAATAAATAGTATCTAATTTTTTTAAAATTATGTAGCTTTTCATCACACACTACATGCAATTATAATACATTTCTAGGATTCATTAAACAAGTATTTGTTCAGCCTTTAAACCAGAAGGGGGCAGCAAAGCTTCACCAGCTCAGCAAACAACCACCACTCTCAGCCAGCAATTCAGAGGGGACAAGTAGTGGAAACAGGCTGACCAAAAGCCCCAGAGTATGAGCTGAGAGGGAAGCCAGGTTGCTGGTTAGGACTGTGTCCTCGCCAAGAAGCAGGGAGAGAGGCAGGAAGAGAGCAGACAAGGTTTGTCCAGCAGAATGAGACCCTCACTGGGGCTCCGTGAAAGGAATAGATCAGTTGTTAGAGAACCTGATTTGGTGGTACAGAATTAGGCAAATTATCCCAGCAAAGTCAGGCAAAACTGTTGGTAGTGGCCACAGTGAGGTACCCCCCTCAAACACAGGCCTATTTATCTTTGTAGCCAGAGTCTGGAGTCAAAATGCACCTAGATTTAAGAGAACAGGTGGGGATTTGTGTAGGTCCCAACAAGAATGGTACCCCTTCTCTGACATCTAATACTTTGTTAAGTATAAACAAAGATGGCAAGTACTTAAGTCCAGGTTATTACAAAAGAAAACCAGATATTGGGGCCTTTAAATTATCAAGACAAGTTAAAATTGGTCACAAATGGTCAGTAAAAAGATGGGCTTTTTCCATTATTCACTCGGACTTACTATGAAATCATTCCTTAGATTTTATATATATATAAATGATTATATATATATATATATATATATATATATATATATATATAAAGCAACCTTTGTTTTTAGTCTCCTCAAGCTTTGTACCTAGTTCCTTTTTCCTCATGTTTCACTCAACACATTCTTCTTGTCTTTCATACATGACTCAGAGCTACTCTGTTTAATTCAATAGCACTGGCCATATGTAGATGGCTCCTGAGGACTTGAAATGTGGCTAATACAGCTAAGGAACTAAACTTAAAATGCTATTCAACTTCAATTAATTTACATTTAAAAGCTCATACTTGGTTCCATTATTGAGTATGAGTCTACTTGCAAATGAAAATGTTATGAAATACAAATTTTCAATTAAATTTAGCATCTGAATTGAGATAGTTTACAAGTATAAAATACACAGTGGATTTTGAACACTTAGTTCAAAAACATGTAAAATATCTTAATTTTATATTGATTGCATGTTGAAATAGTGGTATGTTGGAAATATTCAGTCAATTGAAATATATAAAAAATTAACTTCATCTATTTTTTTACTTTCAAATATATATATATGTGTATATATGTGTATATATATGTGTGTGTGTGTGTGTGTATGTATATATATGTGTATATATATATATATATATATATATATATAATTGATTTCAGAGAGGAAAGGAAAGAGAGAGAGAGAGAAAGAGAGAAACATCAGTGATGAGAGATAATCATTGATTTGGCTGCCTCCTGCATGCTAGGGAATCCAGCCAGAAACCTGGGCATATGTCCTGACCTGGAATCGAACCGTGACCTCGTTCATAGATAAGCACTCAACCACAGAGCCATGCCAGCCAGACTTTTCTTTCTTTTTTATTGTGGCTGCTAGAAAAGATTTGAATTACACATATACCTATCTTCATATTTCTATTGCACACTTTGGTCTAGAGCCTTACTACTTAAACTGTGCTCTGTGCATCAGCAATAAAGGTGTCACTAGAATGTCTTAGAAAGGTAGAATCAGAACCTGCATTTTTAAAAAAATCCCTGAGCAATTTGTTTACCCATTAAAGCTTGAGATGCAATGATCGAGACGGCAACCACTAATCACCACCCACCCACTTTTCCTCTGATCTCTGGCATACAGAAGCTGCTCCATCAACAGTGTGTAATTTTAAAACAAATTTGTAGCTTCTCATTATACACCTGTCATTCCCCTCAAATGGCTGGGTGTACTGTCCTGACCAAGCAATCTGCCAAACAGCATTGGTCTAAAAAAGATGCTGCCCCGTCTCCCCAGGCCTTCTCTGCTCTTAGATACCCATATGCTACCCCCAACTCTGTCACTGCAGGTACTATAATCATACACTCAGAGAATGCTAGAATTAGACAATGACTATCATAGGTTCATTGCCCTGGGAGCAGAGTGTGAGACGGAGTTTTGTATTCAAGTGATTTATTCAGGAAGTGATCTCAGAAAAAGATGAGGGAAGAAAGCATATTAGAGCGTGGGGGGGGGGGTGGCGGGGGCGGCGGACAGCGGGGGACTAAGCAAGGATCTAGTCTCCCTTGAGACCAGCTTTACTCTGATCCCACAGGGATGTTCTGGAGCCCAAATTGCGCCAAAGTATTGTTCCCACTTTAAAGCAAGGGTGATCCCTTTTGTACTTTCAGGTTAGTCAGTCATTGGCAGAAGCTGGGGGTCAATGCATGGCCTCCATACTAGTTCGTCCCTTTTATCTGAAATGATCTATGGATGGGAGAAGCTGTGATTGGAGGGTGTACCAGCCTTGAAAGGGAATTCTTCCCTGAAGTCCTCTACTCTTACAATTCGGTCCTGCGCCTTCCCTTCAGGTAAGTCCTCTGGCTGCAGAAGATGCTGCCAAGAAGGCCCCCTGATCCTCACTCTTTGCTTTATATTGTTGTTTAATAGATAGAGCTTTGTCATCTCTCTTCAACAAATTAATGGCACTTAGCAAGAGCCACCCAATGTCAGTCTTTAAATATATTTTTATTGATTTCAGAGAGAAAGGGAGAGGGAGAGATAGAAACATCAATGATGAAAAAGAATCATTGATCGATTGCCTCCTGCACGCCCCCTACTGGGGATCAAGCCCACAACCTGGGCATGTGCCCTGACCAGGAATTAAACTGTGACTTCCTTCCTGGTTCCTGAGTGGATGCTCAACCACTGAGCCCACCGGCCAGGCTCTTTTTTAAATATGGCTAATTCACTGACAGTTTGAGTCCTTTCGTGATCTTAATATTTCTAGTTTGATGTTTGACCTCAAAGTAAATAATACCTGTTTTTAAAAGACAGTATGGATTGGCAGTGGGGGAGAGGGGGTTAGTGGTGGTGGTGGTAGTGATTTCAGAATGGAGATTTGAGACCCAGGAGGAATGGCTCTAATTCTGGAATTAAAAATGATACACTTTGCCTAACAAAAAATAATATACACACATACTTACACAGCATATTTACATGCATATGACACACTTAACCCTATTTTCTGTAGCCTTACATACCTCAGGCCCGTCCTCTGCTTCTTCGAGTTTGCCATTGAGGATGCCCAAGTGTGTAACACTGTAGGGACTTTATTTTTTTCTAGAGCATTACAGAAATTACCAAAAACACAAATGTGTCCTGCTGATGGATGCTCTTGGGAGACTGACATTCAACATTACCTCGTTTTGCAACAAGTACTTAGAATTGTGTTTGGGTTGTTTTCTACCAATTACTTCTACCCGGTTGGCCGACAGGCACAGTACACTGCAATGAAGCCAAGCCTTCTTGCTGGAGGAATCCTAACTTTGCACCAGTGACATCATCCACAGCTAAACTGTCCGTGGGAAACTCTGGTATTGCTGGAAGCTGTGGCTCCATCTGGAGGGATGTTGTTACTTTTTTTTCTATATCCTTTCCTACTTAAGAAAGGTTCATCCGCCATATGTGCCCATTTTATCTTTTTGCCATTCACACTACTACCCTGTTATGATGACCCTATGTGCAGAATCACAGAGTCATGCTTCCTTATTAAGGAGCTGAACAGTAAAGAGTTAGTTGAAAGGGTCTCGCACATGGTAATGCTCAATACAGGCACGCTGTGTTATTTTATCTCTCCTCTTTTATCTTTTAATTCCATCTCCTTGATCCCCTTATCTCCTCCTTGGGCTCTTCCTCAACTGCAACAAAAATGCACAAATGGAAGGTGTGTGTCCTAGGAACACTCATAGCATTTATAAGGGACTTTCTCCTTTGTATCCCTGCCTTAAGCTAGGAGAACAACTGCAAAAAGTTGATTTGAGCCCCCCCAAATATTTTTCAGTCATTTTTCTAAAAGACTGAATCCAAACTCTGCCTCCATTTAAAAATCAAAGTTCAAGCTCTGGAGATTATTTAGAATTACCTTATTTGGCAAAAAATAAAAAAAAATCCTACAAATAAATGAATTAAACCAATAATCAGGTAACTTAATAAGGGTTTTTTAAATGCTGAAAATTTGCCTACTTTACCATAAAGCAACTTTTTACTAAATATGGCTATATGTTTTCTGAAAATTGGTTTATGAACTTGAGATTTAGTAACTAAGCATGCAAAGATGTTGATGATAAAGATAATAAATAACATGTTGAGAAATTACCTAAACCAACTTGATGATGCCTAATTATTAGGTACTTTTTGGTAACCTGGTTCAAAGAGATTTGTAAGGACTTAAGTTCTTCTCCCCCAAAGTCTGGCTACCAGCAAGAATGTTACAATGAAAGCAAATCTCAGGCCAAAATTTGCCAGAGCTACACATACCAGAAAACAAGTAGGCAGAAGAAAATGTGACAATGGAATGTTAGTCAGTCTTACAAAGGAAGGAAATTCTTACACATGCTACAAATGGATGAACCGGAGGATATCATGCTAAGTGAAATAAGATAAATATGCATGATTCCACTTAAATGAGGTACTTAAAGTAGTCAAAATCATAGAGACAGGAAGTAGAATGGTGATTGCAAGGACTGAAGGGAGCAAATAATAGGAAGATAGTTTAATGGATACATAGTTTCAGTGATATAAGATGAAAAGGGTTCTGGAGATGTTTGGTGGTGATGGTAGCACAACATTATCAATGTATTTAATATCACCAAACTGCACACTTAAAAGTGCTTTGAGTGGTAAATTCCATGTGTATCTTACCACAATACAAAAAAATTGGGGGAGAAAAAGGTTATTAACCTACTCTGTAAACTCAGTGATGTCCTCTCCTTAATCCTTTCCAGCACTTTGCAGGAAAGATTCACTCAAGGCAGATACACCAATATTCTAGTCGTAAGATTCTGCCAACCTTCTGATAAGATCAGATAGCAGACTCCTCCAAAAATGTCTAGACATGTAACTCAACGGAGTCCTTAGGTTTAGGGTCAAGCCATTCTCAACAGCATAGCCTCTTGGGATTGTTAGATTCTTATTTCCTGTTCATGCAAATGTGGAGTTAACAATGAAGTAGTTTTTGCCAGTCTGTCTATTTTGAACCCCACCAATAACATGAATGAAGAATCATTTCTATCATCATATACTAATTATTAAACCTTTTGATATATGGCCGGCTGGTGTGGCTCAGTAGTTGAGTGTTAATCTATAAACCAGGAGGTCTCGGTTCGATTCCCAGTTAGGGCACATGCCCATGTTGTAGGCTCAATCCCAGTAGGGGGAGTGCAGGAGGCAGCTGATCAATGATTCTCTAGTCATTGATGTTTCTATCTTTCTCCTCCTCCCTCTCTGACATCAATAAAAAAATATTTTTAAAAAAATTAAAAACACACACAAATCTTTTGATATGGATCAGTGATAAATCTGGTCATTCTGGTTGTCTTTATAAATACTGGCTAAACACCTCTATGGTGTGAATTCCTTATTAATTATTTCAGCCATTAACCAAATGTCTTAGAGTAGGGACATTTATCACACTATTTCTCTACTTGCAGATTCCTAGACCTATTACTGAATTGCCCTAAATAAACTCTTTTCAAATAACACATAGGTTATTATATCATGAAGCATTTTCAGGGCAGACAATGTCTACCTTCCCCAAACCTTTCCAACTAATGTATCCCCTTCACCCTCCTTAATTTCCCAGTTTTCTTATCCCCACCACCCCAGCCTGCCCTGTGAGTGAGTGTTTTAGGGAATGACTTCTATGTTAAACCCAATTTTATGTTCTGTTCAACACTATTCTATTCCCTGTGGTTTCATTTAGACACTTAGAAAATAAATAGCCTAATTTTTTTTTTCTAGGCGGTAGGAATGGGAAAATGTTGTAAATATTTCACAGTAAAAATATTTGCTGGAAATTTCACTGTAAATTCATTTTAAATTTACTATCTCCCACTGCCCTAGGGGAATGGGGCCTTAGTGCCTGGAAGGTCCTTGGTTGGTGAGCTCTGTGAGGTATAAAAGTTTAGAGGTTGAAACTAGAAAACCCCTAAATTTCTCTGTAGAAGGAAAAAAGAAAGATAGGAGAGATTGAAGCAGCTGAGAAAGAAAGGGCTAGGCATACCAAAACCGGGGTGGGCGTGCTGAGCTGAAACCTGTCGGGTGGGAAGGGCAAAAAGAGGAGCCCAGTGATTGTGTGGCCAGGAGCAGAGACCCAGGAAGGGACAGCACGGTGGTATTTTGAACTGATATATTGTGGGAGGTGCAGATGATCCACAAAACTACAACAATGGCGATATCCTTGGTGTGGTTGAGTTTCTTGAGGAAATAGAGAAAAGAGCTGACTGAGAAGAACAGGAACAGCTGACCTCTGGGTTAAAGATGCATCTGATGCCTTAGAATCCAGCTCTGAGTATGAGGGGCTGAGAGTTGGAACATTGTATAGGACAGTGGAGGAGATGGAGCCCCGTTCTATACACGCCAGGGATATGGCAGCTGTACCTTCAAAGTAGGTACCAAAGCAGACGGGCCAGGAATCAATAGCAGGAGTTGCCTAGATTTGCCAGAGTCATAAGCACATATGATTGGTGCAGAACATTGTTCCCTTAGTCATTCTGCAAGTAAACATTCAAAGTATTTGGTACCTTCAAATTTTATTTCTTCATTTTTTCCCCCCCTATCTTTTCAGCTACCCAGTTCTATCTTCCAGGTCCATCACCAAAAGTACACAGAAGAAATAGTAAGGGACACATATACCAAGAAGAAAAATCCTAAGAAGGCACAAGAAGGGTGGCCAAAAATGTAAATTACATGCTAATAGCCCAGAAAACAGTCACGGCTTGGAAAGTGCTGTTTTAAATGACAGACATTATCTACTTATGATGCAAGGTTTCTAAACCATGCTCTTGATTGGAATTTAGCACTGTCCAGTTCAATGATTACCAATATGGATAAATACCTGGAAAGCATATTACCTAATTTCAGAGGGCTCAAAATAAAAACAGTGCTAGCACTCCATATAAACAGATCAACATTTTTGAAGTATTGGTAGATTTGTTTTGTTTTGAATACATTTTTTTATTGATTTCAGAGAGGAAAGGAGGAGAGAGAGAAACATCAATGATGAGAGAGAATCATTGATTTGCTGCCTCCTACCTATGCCCCTCCTGGGGATCAAGCTCACAACCTGGGCATATGCCCTGACTGGGAATCTAACCATGACCTCCTGGTTCATAGGTCGATGCTCAACCACTGAGCCACGCCACGCCACGCCAGCTGGTCTAGTTTTAGTTCACCAGACTTGTGCAAATTCACTCCTCTTTAGGACCATGGTTCTCAACCTTGACCATGCATTGGAGTCACCTGAGGCCCCAAGGAAAGATTCTGATGCAGTTCTGCAGGGAGACAGTGGGGCATGGGTATTTCACAAGCTCTTCAGAAGTTTGCAGTGTGCTGCCAAGGTTGAGAGCCATTGTTCTGAGGGCTCACTTTAGGTTACTATATATATAAATGACAAATACCAGTCAATTTTTACTTTCTAACAACAAAACATTTTATAGTATGAGTATTCCTGTGCTAAAATTTTATGCAAAATTCTGTTTGAACTGAGTCTCCTGTGTTCTTATTTGCCAAATTCGTCAGCCCTATCATTTCTCTGACTTTAATCTATGGCTTCATAGGAAACAGGAGGCTAATTTACATCCCTTAATTAGAAAGCATTAAGACCTTTTGTCTTGTCTTCTCTCAGGCCTGTTTGTAATACACTGTATACCTATAAAAACTCATTTCTTAACCATTGGAAGCACTGTAAGTTCAGCCAGTTCTTTGCTTTCACAAGCTGCCAGCGTTTTTTCTCATGTTTTCCGTGTTTCCTTCCCTTCCAGCAAAGGAAGATGAAAGCTCTCTTGGACTTTAAATCATTCTGACATCTTCCACTTCATCTTTCTGACTCCAGCTGGAGAAAATTACCTGCTTCTAAAGGATTGTGTGATTAGAATCGTCCACCTGGACAATCCAGGCTGTTCTCCCTATTTGGGTCCATACCCAATCACATCAGCAGAGTCGCCTTCGCCATGTTACTGTAACATATTCTCGGCTGCGGGGAGTGGGGTGTGGACCTTTCGGGGGGCCTCTCTGCCTCCCACAGTGGTCTTGGGTGTCACCTTCACTGCTATCAGACCCCTCCTCACTCCTGTGTTGCGGTGGAGCACATTCTCCGATTGTTTTTCTGAGAAAGGATGCGTGAAAAGAATATTTAAAACTTAGCATATCTAAAAATATCTTTCGATCATCTATTTTCATTGCTCTGAGTCCAGAGTTTATTGCCGCTAACATGTCATCATTTTTACTTCAAGCGGCCTCCTCGCTCCCTGAATAAGCACTTGGACCGACCTCCAGTCTCCAACTCTCTTACTCGCTGCAACCTGTCCAGAGAGGAGTCAAGAACACCGGAGTGGTTCCACTCGGGTGCGCACCGGTGGGACCTTCGGCACAAGAAGGTGAGCAACTTGGGGGTGATGTCAGAAGGGAAAACTCAGCCCCCCAGGGAGTGGGAAGAGCCTTCGGCGGCGTGGAGGTGGGTCGTGGAATAGACCCAGCAGGTGGTCTGGGAGCTCGGGACCCAGGAGGGGCTGGGAGGCCACGGAGATGGACATGCCAGGGGCCACTTCTGCCGCCCGAGGCTGGGACGCCGGGAGGGAACTTTCCCACGGGCCCGCCCGCCGGCGCGGCCGCGCTGCTCGCGGGTCTGCGCGGGGTCAGGGCGGCGCCGCCCACGCGGGCTCAGGTCGGGGCGCAGACGCGGGAGCGCAGGCGGCGGCGGCGGGGAGCGACCCGCCTCTGAAACCAGGCCGCGGGCCCGGCCCGCCGGCGCCGCTCGAGCGCTTTCCGCGGGGTTTGGCTCCTGCCGCTTCCCGTCCCGCGGAACCCGCATCGCGGCCGCGGGAGCCCCGCGATCCTCGCTGGAGCCGGGCCGCGGAGCCCCGGCTCGGGCTCGGGACGCAGGTGAGGCCGGCGGCTCCGGGCGGGCGGGCGTCTCCCCGCGGGCTCGGCTCGGCCCGGCCTGGCCCGGCGGCGCTGCGGCTCCGCGCTGCCCGGGAGGACGCGGAGGGCGCGGCTGGCGGCGCGGCCGCCCCCGCCTCCCGTCCGGCCTCCGGCGATGGGCGGCGGCGGGGTAACTTTCGCACCTGCGGCTCCGCGGCGGCGGCGGGGCGCGCCCCGGGCGAGGGTGGAATTACACGGGTCGGAAACGCGAGCCGGGCGGCCGGCTCGGGTGCGGGGCGCTGCGGGTCGGAGTTGCCTGCGTCCCGTGCCGCCTGCTGGGAGCTGGGCAGGTGGGCTGCGCAGACCCACTTCCTTTTGTCTGGTCCGTGTCGGCGCGGGCGCCGCGGGTCCGGGTCCGGGTCCGGGGAGCGCAGACCCGACGCCGAGGTCCTGGGCGCTGAGATGCGGCGGGCGCAGGTGGGGAGCGGGGCCGGGCCGGGTGGGGTGGGGCCGGGTGGGGTCGGGTGGGGGGGGGGGGGCTCCATGGCTTACTTAGCACGGGCATGCTTACATTGCCGCGGTCTTTTAGAAACCATACTCTGTGTTTTTGTGGCATCTGATAGTTTTACGTGCGCCCGGGAGAGCATTCATTAGTTAACTTCAAAGGAGCACTGTGTAGGTAGGTAGGTTGCTATTAAGTTGTCCCATTTTATAGACGAGACAGCCGAGGCACCACGAGGAAAAGTGATTATAACCAACCTAAGCGCGGGAGTTGTCGTGGGAATTTGTCTGGCTCAGCCCAGTCATCAACCTCAAACAGAAGGTCGCGCTCAGAGTGCCTGCCCCGTGTTTATTTACTCCTTAATCTCCAAAACCTTCCTTAAGAAATGGAGTTGGGTCCTTTCAGACCCCTGACAGAGTACCCCTAAAGGTGATACTTAAAAGGCCAGAATCATTTCAGTTGTTGACTAGGGTTGGGTCACAGTAAGGACTAAATTTATTATGTCTTTCAGCTGTTAAGTCTTTAGTCTCCTATACCAGTGGTCGGCAAACTCATTAGTCAACAGAGCCAAATATCAACAGTTCAACGATTGAAATTTCTTCTGAGAGCCAAATTTTTTAAAACTTAAACTTCTTCTAACGCCACTTCTTCAAAATAGTCTCGCCCAGGCCGTGGTATTTTGTGGAAGAGCCACACTCAAGGGGCCAAAGAGCCGCATGTGGCTCGCGAGCCGCAGTTTGCCGACCACTGTACGTTTTCCACTGAGACCCAAAGACAGTGATCATCAGAGCAGAGACCCTAAATGTTTGTTTAATGAATAAGTAGAATGGAGGAGGCGAGTTCGTAGGCATCCCTAACTATTGAGCAGGCAGTTTTCTAAGTTTAGGAGAACAGTCACTTTAGTACTTTTAATGCAAGTTACCATGTGATCGTGCATATTTTAAGTAGAACACAGTAAGTAAATCACCTGTCATCCTGAGACAGTATTAAGTTGGGGTGTATTTAATATGGAAGTTTGAACTTCATGTAAATGTGAGTGTAAATCTTTGTAATAATTTAGAACTGTAACATTTGCCTCCACAGTATATGTTTTGCATGTAAATACAGCTGAGTCAAAATGGCCTCATCAAAATACAGAATTGCTATTTTCAAAAAAGGTGTTATCAAGTTGTGTGTACAACAGATTTCCCTGATGACACCAATTACCAGATGCATTCATCTTTTTCATTTCTGGGTTGTTTGGAAATGTTATAACTGTATTATATGTATTGTATGTCACATATTGTTACAACAAGTCAGTCTGTTATAACAAGCAGTTAAGAAGTCAAGTCTGTTATAACAAGCAGTTAAGAAGATATTGATCTGGTGCTCTAAAAATCATCAAGGAGGTTTATGATAAATATATGAAATCCTTTTCTGAGGGAGCAGTTAGAAGTAGGTAATTTTCTGTGCAGTCTGTAGCTTGAGAACAGGGGTAATACTGTGGCTACAAATATTCTACATTCCACTGCATAATAAATGCATAATCAGGAGCTTATAAAAAGGGAGTACTCTCCTTTTGATATTTAAGTGTTAAAAAGTTCCACCATTTAGCAGCCAGATCTCTTTTACGAATGGTAACTTTGAGTAAAATCAGATTTTGAGATACAGACTATTGAAGTGAAGTACTAGTAAATTATCAGTTGACAAATAGAAGTTTCCCCTAGAATAGACCTTTCTAAGATGAGAAAGTAAAAAATTTTTTCCTTGTTATGTACTTAGTTTGTGTCCAGATAATGGTCCATGCCCATCTCACCCCATCCATGAATTAATTGTACCTTGCCTCTGACTCTCACTATAATCCCTGACCTTCCTGCATTTTGCTGCCTTTGGGCAGAGGAAAGTTCGCTCAGGAAGGAAGGAGGCTCAGGGAAGCTATGAGGATACCTGTTTCATATATAACATAAATTTTCCCACTCAACTTGGAAATTTAGTAGTTCATATTTAAGGTCTAGTCAAAATGTCCCTTTATCAAAGCCCCAATAATGCCCACATTAAAATATCTTTATTTGGCCTTGTATACAATAAAGTGTAGAAAAATAGAATCATATTGATGAAAACTGAGTATACTTGGTTAACAAAGTGTTTTGTTGCTGTCTTAGATTTTAGAAAATATTTGGGAAATGATATGAGTGGTAAGTCTCTTACAAAGCTAGCTGAGAATATTGGCGTGGTTACATTTTTTTATCTTTCTACTTTTCTTTGTAGCCAAGTGAAATATAGATTATTCTAATAATAGAAGTGTCCTCAAGTTCTGGTTTAGTAGCCTAAAAACCTTAGAAGCAACTTCAAAACTTTTTTTTAGGAATGAAACACTTTCAATGTGTTTGTCATTAAATACGATTTTAAAAGTGACAATTTAAAGAACGATTGAGAAGAGTCCCACATCCATCACGGGCTCATGGTTCTAATATCAGAAACAGAACAGGAAGAGCACTGAGAATACGGGAAACAAGTGTGTGTGTAGATGGCTGTGTGTGACACCACTGCACCTGCACGAGCTGGAATAGCACCTTGACCTGGTGCGGCCAGCCAGGCACAGGCCCCCCTCCCCCCACCCTCAGGCTCCCAGCGTGCTCACTGCTGCCCAAGGCCTCCTGGGAACTGTCGGAGGTGCCTTTGCGGGGGGAGGGGAGGGGCTGTATGTGTGTGTGGGGAGTAGGAGGTGGTTACAAAGCTGTTTTAGTTTGTAATAGACAAGGGTCACAGTAATGGGCCAGAGGTCACAAACACCCCTGTCCACCCCCACTGAGGGTCCAGCCTCACCTGATCTTTATTCAACCCGGACACCACCCAGGCCATGTACTCATAGAGGCGAGGGAGCCAGGTCCCACACCAGCCCTACCCTGGCCTGGCCCAGGCTCCTTCCTCAAACTGGGTGTCTCGGAACCCTTCCAGCTGAGTGCCAGCCCAACTTGCACCTGCACCCCAGTAGGCTCCCTTGGTCTCTTCCTGTTTGGGGGCCGTTTTGGTCCAGGTGGCCGCAGGGGAGAAGTCCTCCGCAGGCCCAGCCAGCACTGGAGAACAGCAGTCGGGCAGTCGTCTGGGGATTCATTTCTCACTCCCTGGAGGTGCAGGCCTCGCTGGGCGTGTCTGCTGTGATAGGCCTCCAGTGGGGTCTCCAACCCCCTGATCCCCAGTCAGGAGGCCATCAGGAGGGCAGAGCCCCTGCCTGGTCCCAGGGGGCAGTTGCGCAGGATTTGCTGAGTTCCTCTGGGCGCAGAGCAGCGTCCAGTCCATGCCCATGAGGCCTCCAGATAGGTGTGGGCGAGGCCAGCTGCCTCCCTGCCACCATGTCGTCAGACTGCCTCGGTCAAAACATTCTTTTAAAATTGCTGAGATAAGCATGAGTCTTATTGTGAATGAGATTTGCCTGGCCTATTTAAAAACTTGTTGAAAAAATTTATCCAGAGAGCCAGAATTGAATTACGGACACTAATTTATTCAGCATGCAATGAATAGTAGAAACTCGTGGGCCAATGATATAAGTCAGTCGGGGACTGTCTACTTAAATTTTATTTCATAGGCAAAGAAATTAAAACTAAGCTATTTTGCCATATTCGGATCAGATTTTTGGTTTTAAGATAGAGTCTATTCTCTCCCAGGCCATTTGTCTTCTGGAGGATATGTAAGTTGTATAATAAATATTAATAGAGCTGTACCTATTTGACTTGGAACTAGCTAAGGCTGTAGAGTCCTAAATAAAGTTTTCCCTGCTTTAGTCAGACATTATGCATTTTGCTCACCAAACACCATACCCTTTCCCAACTTGCTGTTTAGCTTCTGTTACTTTCCTTGCTCAAGATGCCCATTGCTCTCCACTTTTGATGCTATCTAAATCCTCTCTATCCTTGAAGACCCAGATGGAATGGAGGTTACCGTTATCCTAAACTTGGTATCTCTAATTCCCATTCATGTTTTTATATTTTTGCTATATATGCATGCATAGTAAACAAAATATAACATTGCACATGCTTTAAAAAATTTTTGTAACTTAACTATATTGTATTTTTCACTACTGTGTATATTTCTGCAGCTGTTTCCTTATTTAACATACTTTGAAATTTTTAAATATATGTACAGCTTTAGTTATATTGCTGCATGGTATTACATTGTCAGTGAACAAAAAAGTATTTGTCAAATCTCCTATTGATGAACACTTGGGTTGTTTCCAATTTTTTGTTACTAACATAAAAGGTTGCTAAAATGAACATTTCTATGTGATATAAGGCACATACAAACCTAAAAGTAGGACTGCAAATCAATAGATACATGTTTCATTTTTACCAAATCTTGCCAAATAGCTTTCTGCTTTCAATGTTACCTAAATCCTCTCTAGCCTTTTAGACCCAGATGGAATATCATTTTCTCACTTGGTATTGTTAGGCTTTTACATTTCCCCCATGTGATTAGTGTGGAATACTTCTTCTCATTTTAATTTTCCTGATTTCTGGTGAAGTTGAACATGTTTCTTATGATTGTTGGCCATTTTGGTTACCTCTTTTGGGAATTGTGCTTTCAAAGTCTTTGTTCATTCTTCTGTTGGATATTTGTCGTATTAAAAATGTTATGTTGTAGAATTGTAGATATTAACCATTTGCTTAAAATATTTGTTGATCTCTTCTTCCTGTCTCTGAGTTGTTTCTTAATTTTGTTTGTATTTTCTTATACTGAAATTTAAAAAGATATCAATATTTTAAATTTATTAGTATAATTGTTTTTTGGAACAGTTTTATGACTCAACATGTAGTTACAACCTTGGTGAGGTTTGCAGCTTTCTACCTTTCATAAATTCTAAGTTAGGTGGGTGATAAATAAATAAATGAAATATGCCACACAGTTTATCACTGAAATATACATACAATTATTCATCTTTAACAAATTATGTGAAAGTTCCCAAGTTCAAAATGGCATCTAAACAGCAGACTCCAGGGTAGCCTTTTTCTCCTTTTAGTGTACTATGAAGATGTAGAATAAAATGAAAACTCACCACGAAACCAAAGAGCAAAAAACTCCTACGAACCAGGAGAAAGTGACGTTAATTAAGAAATAGATTGTCCTCTATCGAGAGGAATTTCTCTACATCAGCACCTGCATATCCCTGCCCCACCCCCTTGATACATATTGTCTGATACAGGCCAAAAGGCTTCTTTCTGCCCGTTACAGTCAGTTCCCTCAAATACTTAGGTCCTCTACCAACTAGCAAACCAGGAAGACACCCCTCTCCGCCTCCATCACTGCTCTGTGAGGCAGGAAGTGCTGGATTTAAATTTTCACTCTCTGTTCCCAGCCAATTCCAGGAGGCCACAAGGCAGAATGCAGGGGGGTTTGTGGTGGGCATTTAGAGAGGAGAGACACAGAACCCTGGTGATAATAAATAGCAGCATTGTGGTTACAGTTGTTCTTGGGGGTCATGGCATTTCTTCCAGGGAAACAGAAAGGCAGTAAACGGTGGTGCAGGATGCCCCCTCTGAAGAACAGGGTGCAGAACGGAGAACCAGGCGGTGAAGGCTGCGAGACATAGGAAAACTAGCCTGAGTGCTTTGTGTATCAGCAAACTAGTTTGTGTATAATTTTCCCCAATTGTCTCAAAAATATATTTTTGAATCTGTTTGAATCGAGATCCAAATAAGGTCTACACATTGATATCTTAACCTTTTGCACTCGGATGTTGAGTGTGACTCGACACGGTTAGCATTAGAATAAAGGAATCGAGAAAAAAGCAAGCGAGTGCAAAGGGTTAAATCTCTTATGTTTCTCCTCCCTCTTTTAAAAACTTATTTTTGTTGGAAAAAAGTCATTTGTTATGTAGAATTCCCCACATTCTGTGTATAGCTAATTGTATCCTCATGGTATCATTTGACATGTTTCTCTAGTCTTCATAAAGTGGTTCTTAGATTTAATGCTTGACTCAATTTGGTAAATTTTTTTAAGAATATAGATGGTGCTGAGTACTTCCAATTGCTTTACATCAGGAGGCACATGATGTTTGGTTGTTGCTATGGTCTAATTTTGTATCCTCCCAAATTTAGTTGTTGAAGAGTTAATACCCACTTCTTCAGAATGTGACTGTATTTGGAGATAGGTCCTTTAAAGAGGTGATTAAGTTAGAATGAGGCTGTTTGGGTGGGCCCTAATCCAATCAGATTGCTATTCTTATAAATAAAGGAAATTTGGACTTGGTTGGAGTATTATCCCATACACCAAAAGGTTTTGGGTTTGATTCCAGGTCAGGGCACATACCTAGGTTGTGGGTTCAGTCTCAGGTCAGACACATTTGGAAGGCAGCCAATCAATGTTTCACTCACACATGACGTTTTCTTTCTCTCGCCTTCCTTCCCTCCTTCTCTCCCTCTCTCCTTCCCTCTCTGTCCTCCTCTCTCTAAAATCCATAAGCATATCCTCAGGTGAGGATTTTAAAAACAGAGAAAGACATCAGGATGCATACCTAGAGAGGAAAGATCATGTGAGGACCCATGGTAAGGCAGCCATCTAAAACCTCAGAAGAAATCAACCCAGAGGGCCCCTTGATCTCAGCTTTTTAGCCTTCAGAACTGTGAGAAAATTTCTGTTGTTAAAGCCACCCAGTCTGCGGTACTTCGTTATTGTAGCCCTATCTAGGAAACTAATACAGTTGTCCTGTTTTTAATTATGATTATTTAGTTATGACATTAGGATTGATCTTTGAATGCAGGTGGTAGCCGCTTTATATCTATATACATAAAACCCTAATATGCAAATAGACCATACAGTGGAACAACCGAACAACCGGTCACTATGACGTGTGCTGACCACCAGGGGGCGTGCACGGAACATGGTGGGCATCGGCAGGAGGCGGCAGAGCATAGAACATGGCAGGCGTAGGCTCCAGCGGGATGGTGGGGCACCAGACCAAGGCAGGGCGCTGGTTGCTGTCATTGGGGCGAGCCTCTGGTGGTTACTGAAAATTATTTGCTCCCATGTGCCATGGTCCCGCCCGGCACTCGCACCTGCTGCTGGCACCTGGCACCGGCCCTGATTGCTCAGTGCTGTCAGTGGGTGCTGGTGACAGCTGCCAGCCCCGATCGCCCCTCGGGGCTTCTCTATCTCCCCCAGCTCCTGAGGGGCAATTGGGGCCAGCAGCCACCTCTTGTACCCGCTGCCAGCGACGGCCCTGCTTGCACCTGCTGCCGGTGCTGGAGCCGCCTCTAGCACCCACTGCTGGCGCCAGCCCCACTCGCACCCACAGCTGGTGCCAGAACCTCCACTCACATCTGCTGCCAGTGCCCAGCACTGGTCCTGATCGGCTGCCAGCCCCAATCGCCCTTGAGGGCTTCTCCACTTCCCCCTGCTCCTGTGGGGCAATCAGGGCAGCAGCTTCCACTTGCACCCGCTGAAGGCGCTGGCCCTGCTCACACCCGCTGCTGGTACCAGCCCCAGTTGTTCCACGCTGTCAGCGGGTGCAAGTGGGACCAGCCGTCAGCCTGTGGGATCGGCAGTGGGTGCGGGGCTGCTGGCAGAGAAGGGACTGGGGGCTGCGGCAGGAGGAGCCAGGCGAGGGCACGGAGGATGGGCCAAGACTCACCCCTGTGCCCACCGCAGCCTTGCAGCCCACAGTTCCTTTCAAGGTGCAGGAATTCGTGCACTGGGCCCCTACTATTCATTATAAAATGCTCCCTTCTTTTATAGTAATGTTTTTAATATCAGTGTTTTTCCCAAAAAATTAGGGGTTGAAAGAGGTGATTATATTAATCATTCTATTTTATTAGCATGGTGAATCTATACTAAAAAATACTTTCTCACCAACTATTTGGTTACTCTGAAATAGTCTATACAGCAAAGGTAAAATAGGAGCTTGATTTGATTTTTCCCTCTATCCATTTTCAGATTCTGACATATCCAAATCACCTGAGAATTCTTAACGTGAAACTTTAGGAATTGAATTTATACTACCAGAGTGAGCCAAGGACCCTTAAACTGAGAAACTTACCTGAAAGGTATTCCTGTGCTGGTGATGTCCCTTGAGCACCTGGCAGATACAATATGAAACTGTTCTTCCCGGAGGGACAGGTCCTCAGACAAGGTCCCATACTTGTGTCAAGGCAAAGATGAGTTCATATTCCAAAATTACAAAACTCAGGAGGAAATGAGTGAGAATTAATAGACATAATGGAGAGGAAATTTAGACCCCCAGAAAATTTAAGTGAAACCAGGGCATAGTCTTGGATTCTCTTCTTTATCCATACTCACAAACAGATTTCTCTATTTTCGTGGCTTTAGAGAACAGTCCCACATTTAAATCTCTTGTTCCAACAGTCTTTAGAACTCCAAATTCTTGAATCTAGCTGTGTACTTTTTAGTTCTTTTTGAAAGTTGAACATGCATCTCAAATTTATATCCAAAACTGGAATCCTGATTTGCCCCTCCTATGTCACCTGAATCCTTCCCCATATTATTTGATGGCAACTCCATTCTTACAGTTGCTTATTCTAAAAATTTTAGAGCCATCTTTGATTGTTCTTTATCTGGACCCCATATTCAATCCATCTGGAAATCCTTCAGTATATGTCCAGAACTTGACCCTTATTTACCACCACCACTGCAGTCACCTGACGTGAGCCTTATCTTTTGGCTGGATTCCTGCAGCAATATTTTCCATTAAAATGGAGTTAATCTGGTAGGAGAGTTAACTAATAGTTTTTATAATCATACTTCTGCTTTATACTCAGAGAATTTTAATTAAAACTAAATCTACTAAGCCATTGAAAAGGTGCTACCTTTTCTTATTTTTCTTTTCTAACTTTAATTATGAGTAAGTAAGAGTTTACTAGGGAGGGGGCAGAATTTTGTGGAAGCACATGGTATACTAGGACAAGCATTTTGATTCAGCCAGAATCATACAAGAATTTAAATAATTTAGTCTCTGAATTGGGCTTTTCCCCCATTTAATACAGTAGAATGTACTTAGTGGGAGGTTTGACCTGTTAGAATTTCCTGTCAATGCTCAGAGTGAGAGAACAGTAGCACTAGTTTCTGTAATTCAGTTCAGCAACATATATAGTCTCTAGTTGCCCAATGCACAGATTCATGCACATTGAAAGGAGATTAATTAGAAGAAATGTTTTAATATTATTCTTTACCCTTTCTCTATAATAGAAGTGTCAACCAAATTCACGATCAACAATGACAATGACAGATTGAAACACACACGTGCGAGAACTTTATTATGCATGCGCTAGTCAACTTAGCCTTTTATATATATAGATACACTTGCTTAATTAGATCTGCTTTCTGATTTAGCTAAACTTTTTCCAGCCCAGTGAAGCACCCCAACTTCTCTTTCAGGTAATTGTCAGAAACACAGCAGTAGATATCAACACAAAGCAGATTATTATTGTAGATCACACAGGGAGAACAAAGGGTAAAATACTTAACTGCAGCAGTGTTTGACTATATTCTGTGCAGTGAGAAAACCTGAAGTTTTTCAGGGTCCACCATTTCTTACTTCTTTTCAGTTGGGTCAAGTTTCTAAGCTTTCTAAATCTCCATTTTCCAGCTAATGAAAAGAAAACAGAATTCTTCTACCGAGTCTCCTATCTACCTACTCCAGGACTTCTGGGAGGATCAAATGAGATGAGGCATGGGAAAATGCTCCACAGACATTTGGTTAAAGTGTAAAATGTTTGCACCTGGCTATAAAGCAAGTTGTGTTCCTGGGCTGAAGAAACTCCAAGGAGGCTAGTTGCTAGGGAGAGGAAACTGATGTCATTACCTGGCGCCCACAGTGACCATTTCTGGGCTGGGCTGGGCTAGGCTGGGCTGTGGGCCACATTTTGCACTATGGGTCTTGGCAGTGTTGGCTGTGATTTGGTGGAGTGTCGCTCCAGGGTGGTGGCAGAGTCTGTGTCCCACTTGGGAGAAGTGGGGTGTTGGTTTGTCAGCACCAGGTCCATGGTGCCCTTTATTTTTAAACTAGAGGCCTGGTGCATGAAATTCGTGCACGGGGGGGCGTTGTCCCTCAGCCCAGCCTGCACCCTCTCCAATCTGGGACCCCTAACTTCCCTCCTCTGCCGGCTTGGTGATCCCTAACTGCCCTCTCCTGCAGGCTTGATCACCCCCAACTGCCCTCCCTTACAGGCCTGGCCCCTTCCATCTTCCCTCCCCTGCTGGCCATCTTTAGATGGCCATCTTGTGTCCATATGGGGGCAGCCATCTTGTGTGTTGGAGTGATGGTCAATCTGCATATTACTCTTTTATTAGATAGGATAGAGGCCTGGTGCATGGGTGGGGGTTCCCTTGGGGTGTGGGGTGGCCTTGGCGAGGGGCCTGTGGTGGTTTGCAGGCCGGCCACACCCCCTGGTGACCCAAGTGGAGGCCCTGGTATCTGAGGTTTATTTATCTTCTACAATTGAAACTTTGTAGCCTGGAGCGGAGCCAAGCCTCCTGCTTGCTCTGTGGTGGCAGCCATTTTTGTTGGGATTTATGTATCTTCTATAATTGAAACTTTGTAGCCTTAAGCGGAGGCCTGGGCAGGCCAGGGTGTGCAGAAGGCTTGGCTTCCTCTATCGCCGGGGGCAACTCTAGCCTCCCGCTCTTTCCAGCTCCGTGGCTGCCACCATTTCTGTTTGGATTTATGTATCTTCTGTCATTGAAACTTTGTAGCCTTGAGTGGAGGCCTAGGCCGTCAAGGGCAGGTGGCAAGCTTGGCTTCCTCCATTGCCTGGGAAACCCAAGCCTCCCTCCTGCTTTCTGTGGCCGTAGCCATCTTGGTTGGGTTTATTTGCATATTTGCTCCTGATTGGCTGATGGGCGTGGCTTGTGGGTGTAGCGGAGTGGTGGTTAATTTGCATATTACTCTTTTGTTAGATAGGATGGCCAGTGCACATCACGGCAGCTCCTGTGTTGAGCATCTGCCCCCTCGTGGTCAGTGCGTATCATAGCTACCAGTTGGATGGACACTTAGCCTTTTATATATGTGTGTGTATTTATATATGTGTGTGTATAGATGGATGGATGGATAGATAGATAGATAGATAGATAGATAGATAGATATGCAGAGTATTTGGTGGTGTTGTGAAGGATTATATACTAGTAGACTAGAGAGAGAGAGAGAGAGAGAGACAGCAGGATATGTGCCTGCTAATGCCCATTCTCTGGAGCTTACAATTTAGAGGAAGAAACAAATGTACACATTAGTATAGTACTATGGTGGCACAGTGACATGAGGACTAAACAGAGGCTTAGGTGTCAGATGAACTATCCAAAGGAAAGTTTTTTCAGGAAAGAGAAAAAACAGTAAAAGTACTAGGAGCTTTAAGTCCTTTTTGAGGGGGAGGGTGAACAATGATGAGATAAATAAGTAAAGTAAATAAGCCCAAGTCTCTTAGCTTCCAGATTAGTGCTTGTTCTACGAGGAGATACCTCCCACTTTGTCGTCTCCATTATCTAGCAATCTTTTGCAGTAGCCTAGTATAGCTGCCTCTGTACCCAACAAAAGCCTCTCTGTGTAACTACTCTTTTTCCCAGAAGAAAAAAAACAAGTTTGAAGTCAGGCCAGTATGTTTATCTTTGCTGCAACTTTCTCATTGAATCTTTTCTTGATTATTGCTACTTTATCCATTAAAGAGAATATAACTATCCAATAAGATTATGGCAAGTTAGACAACTACTTATTTTTTTTAAAATATATTTTATTGATTTTTTACAGAGAGGAAGAGAGAGGGATAGAGAGTTAGAAACATCGATGAGAGAGAAACATCGATCAGCTGCCTCTTGCACACCCCCTACTGGGGATGTGCCCGCAACCAAGGTACATGCCCTTGACCGGAATCGAACCCAGGACCCTTGAGTCCGCAGGCCGACGCTCTATCCACTGAGCCAAACCGGTTTCGGCCGACAACTACTTATTATTAACTTTCAGTTAAGACCACGCTTTATAGCATATTAACGTATTCCACATAAAGTAATATATTTTAGATCTTATATACCCTTCTGAGAAATCAGCCTGATAGGCATTTGGGGAAAGCAGGCTCTATTTGACCTCAGGATCAATTCTTAGATGTTTCCCTCTGAAAGCTCTGACAATTTTGCCTACTCTATCTACCTCTCTCCCCCTCATATACTTTCATAATACAGGTATTTGTCAATCTTTGTGTTTACTGACAAAATAGTAGGTGCTCAACAAATACTTACTGAATGAAGAATATCTGTAGCCTCAAAACACATCTTAAAATTGATTTTTAGAAAATCACTTGATTTCATTTTCTTCTTGCTATTGTCTCTTCTTGGTCCAATAAAAATTTATTGGCACTTTTATTTAAAATGTGTTTGTATATATCCTAGGTTGCTCAAAACTATCCCAGAATGGCTAAATACATCCTTTGAAACTAAAACTTGTGGAATCATTTTATCGTGCTTTCTAAGATTTACATGTAAATACAAATATATACACACCTTTTAGAAAAGTATATTTCATCTTTGCTCACAACTATTAATTCTGTATGTAGTATCTTTTGTTTATATTTTCTCCCTAAGAAAGTAGTGTGTGACAAGTAGTATGTAAAATGAATGGGTTCTCACACTATTACTTTTATTTATCTTTAGAACTTGTTCCTTTTTTTTTACCAAAGAATGGTGGCAGTTAAAATGGGCAAAGTAAATCAAAATACAGAAGTTACAAAATGCCAGCATTTCTTCAATTATTATGATTATTTTATTTTACAATTCTTAAAGATATCTCTTGGATTGAAAGACTGCAGTGAGCATTCAAGACCAAGTATCTGAAGATGTTTATGAGAGAGAAAAAAGGGAAAAGGAAAAAAATTGAAGAATAAAGAGATGGTATTTAATTATGTAGATTAAGAAGATGTAGGAGAGGGTAGGAAGTACCTGGCAGCTACAATAGCATCAAATTATATTACCTTTTCTCCTTGCATGTCTAAGAGGTCAGTAAGCCCAGGGGAGGGAGAAGGAAGGTAGATGAGAGCTGATTAGATGGTGATGAGGTAGTTTTTAACCATTAAATACTTTCTTATCAACAAAAGTCGGGTGCTTTCCGTAAAAGATGTATCTGGATATGAATACCAAAGTGTACTATGCAAAATCACTTAACAATTAAAAAGCTGTTGAAGTTGACTTCAACATGTTCAAACCCCCAAGTGTGTATTGGCGATTATTGAAGAAGATTGAGATCTCTCTCTGTAACTCATGATTTAGACAGTTCTAGAGTTAATAAATTGGAGGCCTCAATTGCCATTTTAGTTACTGCAGCTACCAAGTCTAGACTTATAGAATTGACAGCTTAGAAATCACCTGATCCAGTCTCCTCATTGTACATATAAAGTATCTAATACCCTTGACAAAGATTGAAAGCTAATGTGAGAGGGATCCTGAATTACAAGCCACCTTTTACTAAATAATACATGTTCTAGAAATGTCTATTGAACTACATAAGGCATTTAAATTATACAGGAATCTAATAATATCTCTAAGAGCCCGTTTTATTTTCTGCTTAATATAAAGTTACTTTTTTGGTCCTGATGTGTTCTTATATAGTTCACAAACAAATGTGGTAACTTTCCCTTGCTATGAAAACTCAGTCATTTGTATTTTTGCAGTTTTCCACAAACTATTGATTGCAGTGTTATTAGTACTTCCTTCCTGTGGTCTGCTTGGATTTGGGCATGTTTTACTTCAGGTCTTCTGTGTTCATAACACATTTAAATAAAAAATATTCAGCATCAGCAGGAGGAGCTGACATGGTATCAGTTCTACAAAATAATATTTGTGCAGCTATT
Organism: Eptesicus fuscus; assembly: GCF_027574615.1. Classification (NCBI taxonomy): domain Eukaryota; kingdom Metazoa; phylum Chordata; class Mammalia; order Chiroptera; family Vespertilionidae; genus Eptesicus; species Eptesicus fuscus. The sequence continues at coordinate 80,020,266 of NC_072476.1, read as the reverse complement.
CCCAGCAGTTATTACATACTAGAGGCCCAGTGCACGAAATATATACACAGGTAGGGTCCCTAGGCCTGGCCGGCGATCAGGGCTGATCAGGGCCTTCAGGTTGCCGGCCGGGGCCTCCCTTCCCCAGCTGCCAGCTGCTGGCCGGTGCCTTCCTTCCTTCCGCGTCATCCCCTGGTGGTCAGCGCATGTCATAGTGAGCGATCGAACTCCCGGTCAAACTCCTGCGGGGACAATTTACATATTAGGCTTTTATGTATATGGATGATGTTCTGTTCATGTGAACAATCACTGATCCTAAAGCCCACTTCTGCAAAACAGCTGTGGATTACTTCTGGGGTTGCTGTGTCCCACAGAACAGTCAGATTTCTCTTACTTTAACAGTATGCTGTTTCTTTATATTACTAAAGGAGTATTCCTTCTCATTTCATGGAAACATGTACTGAGGTGATTCATTATGCATCAGTGTAATGGCCACAAATACAGAACGGTGCTTTTACGCTAAACACACACACATACATGCAAACAAAACAACAAGGTATATATACATTTTAAATTTAAATACCCATAGGGTATGGGTAGCATTTCTCAATCAGTAGTACAATATCCTATTCTGCAGGCCATTTTCTCTCTGATTTTAGTAGTTTTCCCCCAACCCCAAATCCTGCCAGAAACCAGTAGATTTATTTAACCTTACAAATACAAGAAAGGTGTATATATTTTTTAAAATATTCCAAGTTCCTTAGATAGTTCTGTCCTTTATTTTATTTTTACTATTATCATCATTGCAACAGTAAGGCTGATGACAGTCTGTATTTTTCTCCACAGCATCATTCCTTTATAAGAGCTAATGACTGGTTTGGTTTTACTAGTACATTAAATAGGAAACTCATCTCACCAGCATTAAATGTGTTCCCATTGACATTTATTCATAGACCTCCTGCTTTTACACTAATCCTCAGCAGACTTAAGAGCTACAGATGCTGCATCATTTAGGTGTAGTAACATGGCGTTGAGAGTCAAGGCTGACATTATCCCTTATCTGTAGTGCAGTTTCATCAGTTTTTTCTTAAAAAAAAAAAAAAAAAAGACCAAAATTTAGAAATATTATTTGCTCTGAGATGGTTTGAACTGGCTAAATCAGTTTAATGTTTAATATTCTAATTAAGTATGCATTATTCCTTTCACACTTTTACCAATTTTACCTCCCTTGGCTTTTAATCTTCTATTTACCTTCCAATTTTTAGAGAAATGTACAGATAATTGATAAGGGAACTTCAGAATTTTTGGCCATTTTATTTTCTGATTTTTCTTTCTTGTTCACTTATAAATGACTTTGACCTTTTTTAAAAAATACATTTTTATTGATTTCAGAGAGAAAGGGAAAGCGAGATAGAAAGGTAAATGATGAGAGAGAATCATTGATTGGCTGCCTCCTGCACGCCCCCCACTGGGGATTGAGCCCACAACCCAGGCATGTGCTCTGACCAGGAATCGAACCATGACCTGATTCATAGGTCAATGCCCAACTACAGAGCCACACTGGTTGGGCATGACTTTTACCTTTTGAGAAATTATCAATTCAGTATTTTTCTCTTTCATACCAGAGCTTTTATTCTATGCCTTCTGTAACAGAAAAGATACATAATAAAATAGCATTTTAACAATGTCAAAATTGAGAGCCTTAGGTTCTTTAGGTACTATTATGGAGTGAATTGTGATGTACCCCACCCCCCTCACCACCAAATCCGTATGTTGAAGCCCTAACCCCCAATATGTTAGTGTTTGGAGATAGGCCCCTAAGGGGGGTAATTAGGTTAAAAGAAGTTATAAGGGTGGGGTGCCAATCCAATAGGAGCATTGTCATTATGAGAAGAGGAAGAGAGCAGAAGTGCACATGCACAGAGGAAAGGCCACGTGAAGACACAGAGATAAGCAGCTGTCTACAAACTAGGAAGAGCGCCCTCGCTAGAACCCCAAACTTTTGGCCCCCGATCTCAGATTTCCAGCTTCCAGAGCTGTGGGAAAACAAGTGTCTGTTCTTTAAGCCACCCAGTCTATGGTATTCTGTTACCTCAGCCCAAGTAAACTAATATAGGTATCATACTGATAAGACAGAAAACAAATGTTGTTAAATTTCAAAGGAAAAGCGATTTTTAATTATCTCAAGAGCCAAGACAAATGCAAACTTGCTCTTTTCAGTTAACAAATATTAATAACTTTGAGCATATAATGTTAGTATTAGACATCAAAATAATTATTTGTAATCAACAAATTTATTTTTAGAGCAGTTTTACCTTTAAAACATTGATCAGAGCCCTAGCCAGTTTGGCTCAGTGGATAGAGCGTCGGCTTATGGACGGAAGGGTTCCAGGTTCATTTCTGGCCAAGGGCACATGCCTGGGTTGCGGGCTCAGTCCAGTGTGCAGGAGGCAGCAAACAATGATTCTCTCTCATCATTGATGTTTCTATCTCTCTCTTCCTCTCCTTTCCTCTCTTCCTCTGAAATCAATAAAATTATACTTTAAAAATAAACGAAAAACATTGATCAGAAATCTCCCATATAATCCCTCTTACACAATTTTTCCTATTATTAACATCTTGTGTTAGCGTGATATACTTTTTACAATTGATAAATTAATACAGGCTGAGGCAAAAGTAGGTTTACAGCCCTGGCCGGGGTGGCTCAGTGGATAGAGCATCGGCCTGCGGACCGAAGGGTCCCGGGTTCGATTCTGGTCAAGGGCATGTACCTTGGTTGCGGGCACATCCCCAGGAGGGGGTGTGCAGGAGGCAGCTGATCGATGTTTCTCTCTCATCGATGTTTCTAACTCTCTATCCCTCTCCCTTCCTCTCTGTAAAAAATCAATAAAATATATTTTTTAAAAAGTAGGTTTACAGTTGTGAGTACCTGAAACAGTTTATTTTTGTATTATTTATTTATTATTCTATTATTTTCCATATGAACAACTGTAAACCTACTTTTGTCCCACCCTATATTGATGTATTATTTTAATCTAAAGTTCTTAGTTTACATTAGGGCTCAGTCTTGGTGTTGTATAGTTCTAGAACTTTTAGCAAATGTATAATGTCATTAATTCAGCATTATAGTAACATAAACTAAAATTCTCCTATATTCAACCTATTCTCGCTCCCTCTCTCTCTACCCAAATAATTAGATGTTCATATGTAAAGATGATGAAGTTGCTGGAAAATACTAATTTAAAATTGTTTTTCTTTATTATTCTGATAGAAAAGTTAGAATATTCATATTCAAAGTTCTGTGAAATACAAAATTACATAAAAACTTTACTGTCATAACTTGTGACCCAAAACTTGAATTTTTGCAGCTTGAGCTGTGAAACTGCTTGCAGAGCATAACTTTGTCCTTTTGGGCTCCAGAAAGGCCAGCAGCCTCCTCTGGGCTGATTGTACTGTTTGATAAATCTTACTCCTTGCATCATTGTTAAGTAATACTCTCTGTACTTTGATTGTGTGATCAAAGACAGCCTTTTTGTTCTCTGGGCCTGAGCTGAAACTAGGACTTGCCAAGATAAGAATGAGACTGAATTCATTTATTATATACTAGAGGCCCAGTGCACGAAATTCATGCATGGAGGGGGGTTGTCCCTCAGCCCAGCCTGCACCCTCTCCATTCTGGGACCCCTCGAGGGATGTCTGACTGCCCTCTCACAATCCAGGACTGCTGGCTCCCAACTGCTTGCCTGCCTGCCCCTAACCGTTTCTGCCTGCCAGCCTGATCACCCCCTAACCGTTTCTGCCTGCCAGCCTGATCACCCCCTAACCACTAACCGCTTCTGCCTGCCAGCCTGATCACCCCCTAACCACTCCGCTGCCAGCCTGTTTGCCCCCAGCATCCCTCCTCTGCCGGCCTGGTCACTCCTAACTGCCCTCTCCTGCAGGGTTGATCACCTCCAACTGCCCTCCCTTGCAGGCTTGGTCCCTCTCAACTGCCCTCCCTTGCAGGCCTGGTCCTTCTCAACTGCCCTCCCTTGCAGGCCAGGTGCCTCCCAACTGCCCTCTCCTGCTGACCATCTTGTGGTGGCCATCTTGTGTCCACATGGGGGCAGGATCTTTGACCACATAGGGGCAGCTATCTTTGACCACATAGGGGCAGCTATATTGTGTGTTGCAGTGATGATCAATCTGCATATTACTCTTTTATTAGATAGGATAGAGGCCTGGTACAGGGGTGGGGGCCAGCTGGTTTGCCCTGAAGGGTATCCCTGATTAGGGTGGGGTTCCCTTGTGGCATGGGGTGGCCTGAGCGAGGGGCCTGTGGTGGTTTGCAGGCTGGCCACGCCCCCTGGCAACCCAAGTGGAGGCCCTGGTATCTGGAATTTATTCTTCTTCTACAATTGAAACTTTGTAGCCTGGAGCGGAGTCAAGACTGGGGCTCCCTCCGTTGCTGGCAGCCATTTCTGTTGGGGTTATAATTGAAACTTTGTAGCCTTAAGCGGGTGGGCCCTGCCAGGGTGTGCGGAAAGCTTTGCTTCCCCTGTTGCTAGGAGCAACCCTGGCCTGCTCTCTCAAGCTCCATTCTGCTGCCATTTCTGTTTGAATTTGTTTACCTTCTATAATTGAAACTTTGTAGCTTGAGTGGAGGCTTAGGCCTGGCAAGGGCAGGCGGAAAGCTTGGCTTCCTCTGTTACCTAGGAAACCTTGCTCTCTGTGGCTGTAGCCATCTTGGTTGGGTTAATTTGCATACTCGCTCTGATTGGATGGTGGGCATGGCTTGTGGGCATGGCTTGTGGGTGTGTCAGAGGTATGGTCAATTTGCATATTTGTCTATTATTAGGTAGGATTATTAGGTAGCCTTTTCTAGAGGCCCCATGCGCGAATTCATGTATGGGTGGGGTCCCTTGGCCTGGCCAGTGATCAGGGCGGCTGGCCAGGGAAAGGACCACAGGAGGTTGGCTGGCCGGCCGAGGGGAGGGACTGTGGGAGGTTGACCAGCCATGGGAGGTTGGCTGTGGAAGCGCACTGACCACCAAGGGGCAGCTCCTGTGTTGAGTGTCTGCCCCCTGGTGATCAGTGCACTTCATAGCTACCGGCCGGTCGTTTGGTCCTAACGTCACTTAGCCTTTTATATATATAAATTGTACTCACCTCACAACCCAAGTTGCTTGTTCACTGGGTCAGCCAACTATTGAGAGTCAAGATTCCCCCACCAATCAGAAATGATGGAGTTTATGGTCTTGTTGCCCCTAGCAACCCATCTCTTTGATCAACAGCTCCTAGCAACTTTTGCCTTTATAAACTCTGAGGTATCTCCTCCATTTTGGAACATATTCCCAGTTCATACTGAGAATATCAAGGACTTCATTTTCTGGTTTGCAAATCGTTACCTAAATATACTCTCTTTAAAAAGGTATCTCCAGATTTTTGTTTACAGTCCCAATGTGAGAGGTTTACTTTATGTTAAATTTTTTTGTCTTGGCCTATTCCCAACTGTTCAGGATTTGTATTCCAAAAGTCTTCATTCACATTTAACCATTTCTTTGGTGGTGAATGGGCTGGGACTGTTTAGCCACATATAAATTGATATTTGACTTACGTCACTTTCATAGTGAGAGAGCAGCAGGGACACATTCCTATATCTCCATTCTCCAATTTTTCCTTGGTGATAAGTAATCCCCTTATAGAGAGAAGAAAATACAGCTCTGATTTCTTGTCCCATTGCCTTGACTTCCACCTATCATGACAAACTGACCTTGTGTCCAGGACCAGATGATGAAAGTTGTCACTGTAGGCATTGTTCCATGTTGAGCATTCTTTATCCACTGTTTTCAAACAGAGATAGGCATGGACATGGGGCACAGATGAGGGGTGTCGGGGCACAGACACACACAAAAGGCTTAACGCTAACATTACTGCAAGTTTTTACACTAAGTATTGAGTTTCATCAAAAGTTTTGCATCTTTTAAGGTGGCCATGTGTTTTTCTTTTAATAATTTTGGTTTGGATTTTTGTGTGAGTGCATGTTTTTGAACCACTCTTGAATTTCTAGAAATGAATTGATATGGTTAAAATGTGTTATTCTTTTAATTTTCTGATCAATTCTGTTGGCTAATATTTTAGGATTTTATTATCTGTGTTCATGAATATATTGGTATATAATTTTTTATACTCTCCTTGCCTAATTTTATATCTCCTCGTCTAATCAATACATCAAGGTTATATTTGTGGAGTTAGTTTTCCTATTATATGTTCTGGGCCACAGTTATATAAGTTACAAAGACTATTCATTTCTTAAAGGATAGGCAAAATTTGCCAATTATATAATTTTTGCCTGGGCCTCTCTTTATTTTTTATGGGTTTTGAAGAAAACATTTCAATTCTATTTTAATTTTTAAAGATTTTGGTTTATTTTTTAATTTTAGATTAATTTTAATAGTTTATAATTTTGTCCACTATATCTCATTTTTATCCATGAATTACAAAGAAGAGGTAAGCAAAATTGGAGACCCAGGAGTATGGAATTAGACCTATGACAAATGCTGATATTTTATCAGAAAAAGTGGTAAATAGCAAAAGGTAGGTGAAGGAGTGAAACTTCGTCATGGAGGTTATAATCCCAGTGGCAGACTTTATAGAAAAATTCAACCAATTTGTTATAAATAAGTTTTTCCATAGAGACTCATCTATTCTTAAATATTTTAAAGGATATTGGTAGGAAATAAGATTTTCATAGTCAACACTTTTGGGACAGTTATTTTGCATAAAGTAGCAGTTCTCAAAAGTGGTTAATGGCCCCGGTGTCTCTAATCCTTCAGAGAATTCAGCTCCCACTGGTTTCTTGGTAATACTAAGATGTTATTTGCGCTTTTTATTTTACTGTGTTGACATTTTCACTAATAATACAAAAGCAATAATGAATAAAACTTCTGGTCCCTTCACAGAATCATGGCAGTGGTGACAAAGTGTATCAGTAGTCATTTAATTCTTCACACATGCAGTTAAAAAACTGTTTATTGCCCTGGCCAGTGTGGTTCAGTTGGTTGGAGTGTCATCCCATACACCAAGAGGTTGCGGGTTTCATTCCCAGTCAGAGCACATACTTGGGTTGTGGGTTCCTTCTCTGGTTAGGGTGCACACTAGAGACAACTGATAAATGTTTCTCTCTCTCCCTCCCCCTTCCTTTCTCTCTAAAGTCCTTTGCCATATTCAACCTCTTCTTTTAATATAAGTTCTCTGACAGAAGCCACTTCAGCTTTTTCCCATAAATATATCACTACCAGAGGCCCGATGCACAAAGATTCCTGCAGAATGGGCCTTCCTTCCCCTGGCTGCTGGCACCGCCTTTGCTCTGGCCGGGAGCCGCCTTTCCATCTTCCCACGCTGCCCAGAGGCCTGGAGCTGCTGGGGCGGTGTGGAACGGCTATGTCATCACCATGGCGACGATGCAAGCATCCCGCCCCCGGCTGCTTGGCGCCTGCATATGCAAATTAACACGCCATCTTTGTTGGGTTAATTTGCATACTCCTGATTGGCTGGTGGGTGTTGTGAAGGTATGGTCAATTTGCATCTTTCTCTTTTATTAGTGTAGATGGGGTAACTGATAGTTCTCCTTTCAATCTCAGTTATGTATAAGCATATCTTTATTTCTTCCCTTGAACTTCTCAGGTCCCTGCAAAAGGACTTCTATTTGGTTTGTTCATTAGTTGGGAGACATACTTAACACTTGGTATGGGGATAAAACTTTTTGTAAGTTGAGCTTTCTGCCAGACCTTGTTAATTTGATTACAACGAACATTGGTTGAGTGTCTTTTTTTGATACCAGAGATACTATGTCTGATTGTAAGAATAGAGAGACAGCAGTCGCCAGCTGGTGGTCTGCGGACCACTGGTGGTCTGTGAGGTCTGAAAGGTTTGCGACCGCTGGAATAGAATATGATGCTTTCTTAGGAGCTCACAATTAAATCAGTAAGACACAAATACACACAGATAAGTGCAATACAGCATGACCAGTGCTTCTGTACAGGTGTGTTCAATTACTGTGGGAGTAATTGTGTGTGTTTTTTCCTGGGGAGCAGCTATAAAAGAAAAATTTGAGCTAAGGTGGGCTCTGAAGATGTTAGCAGATACAGAACTGCTGCCTAGCAACCTGAAGGTCAGAGCTAGATTGACTGCCAGAGGGGCATGCTGTGCTCTCTCAGGCAGAGTTCCTTATATCCTTCTTTTAAATGTGGTTAAGATCCATCTGTGTTTCTTCTCTTGTAGTCCGTATAGCTGTTGCATTGTAGTTCATTGTTTCTGTGGTGCATCTCTGTCCTCACCCTGACCACACTCTGGGATCACCTGGGATACTTCTTTAAAGTGCCCATTCCTAACTTCCTCCTCATCTCAAGAATAAGTCAAAATTTCTAGGGGTAGGGTCTAGGCATCACTATTTCTTAAAGCTTCCTAAGTGATTCTAATGAGCCAGGGTAGAAAACTATTGATACTATAGCACAGCGAGCACTTCTGTGACAGAAAATAAGGTTTATTCATCTTTGTGCCCCTGGAGTTGGACTCACTGTGGCATATGGTTAGCTCTTTGTAAATGTTTGTTGAATGAATGAAAAATGAAAGAGCTAACAAATGAGGAAATGTGGCTAGGAACAAGGCAGTAGACTCTTGTGGGTAGCTTAATAAATGAACATTTCCTTTCTTTATAATGAATAGTTAGCAGGCCAGTTATTGAATACACTGCATCTATTTTGGAATTCTTATTAGTGTGAAACTGTTTTTATAAATTGGTCTAAATCACAGCATTGATATCAATATCAGGTATAAAATAGACTATAAAACTGGTAGATCTGTTCTCTAAGTTTATTTGTTTGACTACACATGCCACAAGACGTAGTACTGTTAACTGTTCCACTGAGTACAATATACAATTCCTTACATTCAGTATAAGGGATTTTTACCATCAATTTGATTAAAGTAAGTAAGTTTAAATTTTCACAAAATTAACCACAACTCAATGAATCTTATTATATTTAAAATTAATGCTGTGGCTATTCATAATGTCTTATTTACAGGAATATTTATACTTCTTTGTTATGACTTTTTTTTAAAGCCACTGCAATAACTTATTTGACTCTTCAACTGTTGCCTTTTACCACTTTTAGTAACAGATGGAAAGAAATAGTAATAGATGGAAAGAAACTGTTCTGCAAAAATAATGTAAGCTGGGAGTTACTAACATAGTGCATCATCATAATAATTAAATGGAATTTTCAATCCCAGACATTGTTTACAGAGTGCTTCTAACCTAAACTTGGGTAACTAGTAGGTACCTCAATAAATAATCATTCCCTTCCTTCTGCTCCATATGTAGCTAATGCTGTATAACGGGTTTAGAAAATCAAGTTTAATGTGACAGTTTAACATTCTAACATTAATTTACTTCCCCACAGATGAAAAGAAGTAAAGAAGTGATAACTAAAAATCATAATCTAGAAGAAATCAATGTTCTTCGGTGTTGGAAATGTAGAAAATGTATAGCACGTTCTGGTTGTTTCGTGAACTATCTTGAGACTCAAGGGACTAAGGTCAGTACCGCTAACTCTAGTTTAGTTTACTAATGTAGGAATGGTGTGGCCACCCACACGGGCACACATTTCCCTCCACACCCGACTTAGCTTTACCTACTAAAAACATTTCAAAGTGCTATTCAACAGGCACCCCACCTTCCCCAGTTACAATTAATTTTACCTCTAGCTGCTCACATTAACATGACCTTAAAGTTTCAAGCGTAATATCATAGACATAAGTTAAGGTAATAATAGTCCATATTTTTATCTCTACCAGGAGTGAACTTTAGTCATCACCAAACAATTAAATTCAAGATCCTATTAAGAAATGGAAAATCTATTGTATTGTATTTTTTGAGTATTCACTATGAGCCTAGAAGAGAAAGTTCATGTAGAATCAAAAAGTCAATAAGAACACCTGAATAATATTCAAAAACTGTTACCTGGTTGCCCTGATAAAAATAAATGTTTCTATATGCTTTTTAGTTGATTTGTTTAAGAGAGAGAGAGATCAGTTGGTTGCCTCCTGTATGCACCCTGACCAGGGATCAAACCCGCAACCTGGGTATGTGCCCTGACCAGGAATCGGACCTGCAAGTTTTTTGGTGTATAGGACAATGCAGCCACACTAGCCAGGGCTGAAAATAAATGTTTTTAATTCAACAAAAGTAATGTCCCTAAGCTTCCCTAAGAGCAGTATGAAAAGAAGCAATATCTAAGAGGTATAAAATAGACAGTAATCCATGGATCTTACAGGGAATTCTCAATTCAACAGAGAGAGTGGCTATGATCACCTGTCATTGTTTTCTTTCTCTTCTTTGAGAGACACTCAGGTTTTGTTTGTTTTGCCTCAGCCACATTTGTTCATGGTTATTTCCTCTTCACTCTAACATCCTCTCATTGTCTGAGGCTATTTGTGTTTTCTGTAAAATGTCTTTTTTTCTTGCCTGCTTTTTTATTTTTGCAAGTTCTTTATTCAAAATACTAATCCCTTGTTGTTTATTGTATTGGCAAATAGCTTTTGCCAGTTTATATAACTTATATTTCTCTCTTTATGGTCTTTTTGATGAACAGCTCATAACATAATATAGATGAATTTATTAATCATGTCCTTTATGTTTTTTACTTTTTGTTAAGAAATCCTTCTATACCCAGAGGGGAAGGTTTGTTTCATTTACCCTGATGCTGACATTACAACCCAGCTTTAGTGTAGGGATTCCCCCTTTGGGTCACCCTACCCTGAACAAACCCTGGACTTTTTCCTCATATGTTCCACACCCTGTCAGATATGAAATGGCTCTCAGAACAGTATTGAGGATTAGAAAGATGGGAAACAGCATCCATAGTTTTTGTCTCCAGGACCGTATTCCTTTATCCTGGTCCAATGCCAGAAAATGGGAGTCTCACACTCTGCCTCTCAGCCCCCACAAAGCTAGGAATTGGGCACTGGAGTTACTGTAACTTTTGCTGCAGAATAACCAAGTGCTTCCAAAAACAAATTTGCCTGAAGTCAGCACAAATAGTCATCGCTTCTGCTTCTATAGTATTGAGCAGGTGCATCAGCTTGGTGGGAGCTAGGTCATGTGTGGAACTTGAGCTGTAAGGAAATCTGGGACATTTGAGCTTTAGTTTTCCAGCCACTGGCATGTAGTCAGACATGTGACAGGGAATTTAGAATGGAATTTCAAACAATCTACTATGTCTACAGGGAGAAAAGGGGACTCCTACCACACCTTCAAGTCTGAGATGCATGAAATGTAGCAAGAACCAAACCAAAAGCAAAGTAACAATAAAAGACCAAAAAATCTATATATATGAAAGCCTAAGTGACTGCGATGGAACGACCAGTCACTATGACATGCACTGATCACCAGGGGGCAGACACTCAATGCAGGATCTGCCCCCTGGTGGTCATTGTGCTCCCACAGCCAACCTCCCACAGCCAGCAAACCTCCCCCAGTCCCTCCCTCTGGCTGGCAAACCTCCTGCGGTCCCTCCCTCCATCCCTCCCCCTGTCTGGCAGGCCCTGTCCATCAGGCCCTGTCCAGCAGCTGGCAGGCCCCGATTGGGACTGGACGAGATGACCCCAATAGGCCTTGATCTCCATCCAGGCCTAGGGACCCCACCTGTGCACGAATTTTGTGCACCAGGCCTCTAGTATAAATATAAAATATCAGTAATGGTCTGTTATGTGTGATGTCCAGGGCCATGAGGAGAATGGTGTCCTCAATTTTAGTTTTTTAATCAGTTTCAATGTACTTTAGGACATGTCAAGTTATGCGACCTACAAAACATTCAAATAGAGATTTGGGGGTTTCTGCTGGTTCTATGGGTATGGAATTTAAAATGGATCTGAACTATATGGGAGTCACCACGTATAAGAGGTGAGTGAAGCTTCAAGAATAGATGAGAACACCATACAGAGTGAATGAAGTGAGAAAGAAGAGTTCTTAGGATCATTTAAAGGATGTACAGAAAAAGGAAGTTCACAAAATAGGGAGGTGGGAATAGCAAGAAAGATAAGACCAGGAAGTAGGATACAGTGTTATGAAAATCAAGGGACAGATGTCTTCCAGAAGGAGGTATTGGTTAGTAGTATTGAATGTTGTGGCGAGATGTAGAAGATCAGACAGTGCCTTCAGTGTGCATGCTGTGCACTACACAGTCCTAGAGGATGCTAGTCAGTAAAAGGTGCCCCAGATTTGAACAGTGTGGAGACCCTGAATGAGAACTAAAAGTGTGCAATAGTTGTAGCAAAGAGGAGATCATTGATCAACGTTCATTGTAGTGTGAGAGTTGTAGGAGCAGATACCAAATTCCAGAGAGTTGAGGAAAATGGAAACTGGGGAATGGTCCAACACTTACTATGAAGCATTATAATAATTTGGGTTATGACTTTTTCCATAACCAGGCTATGAAGTGTTTCATTCTTATATTACCAATACAGTGATGGCCATAAATATGATTGATGAATATTGAATTGATCATAGATTATATAGTTTCTCCCTCACCTTTTTGGCTGGATATTTTGCTCATTTTCTTTCTGGCTTTATTATCCTGCTGATATCTTTTCTTCAATGGCTATAATACTGAAAAAATTTCTATTTGTATTGCTTATTACATTTTAAATACTTTATGTGCCCTTTTGTTAGTGTTAGCATATATTTCTTCCATACTTAGTCTTATTACTTGCTAGGAACTAAATTGTGTCCTTCCCCTGCCCCCAAATTCATGTATGGAAGTTCTAACCCCTAATATGACAGATTCTGAAGATATGTCTTTGGGAGGTAATTAAGGCTAATGAGGTAATAAGAATGGGACCCCAATTTGAAAAGAGGCTATGGCCTCTTATCAAATGTCTCTGTGTCTCTGTCTCTCGAACATTCTGTATTCTCCCCTTCTCCTCACCCTCTCTCTCTCCTTCTTTCTCCCTTACTCCATTCCTCCCAGGTGAGGACACAGAGTCTGCAATCTGAGAAGAGAGCTTTCACCAGAACCTGAACATGCTGGCACTTTGATGTCTGACTTCTAGCCTCCAGAAATGTGACGAATGTATGTCTCTTGCTTAAGCCACCCAGTCTGTGGTTTTTTTGTCAGGGCAAACCAAGCAGACTACGACACGACAGGTCCTGTAACAGGCACTGGGAAGTCAAAGAACAGAAAGGAGATACTCTGTCCTTATGAAGCTTTCAGGATAGGGATCAATCATACATATTACATTTTAGCTGTTCAGGTGGCAAAAATGAAAAGTATAGGGAGCCATAAGAATAGGGTATAGACAGCGGGTTGGACCTACTTATGTTGGGGAAGCTTTTCTGAGGAAGTGACTTGTGTGGAGATAAGGTAGATGAGTAGCAAGGGCAGTCCAGGGGGAGAACATTCCAAGCTTTGGGATCAGCATGTTCAAAGGCCTGTGTTGGAGAGAATGTGGTGTATCCTTGGAACTAGAAGAGTCCCATGATTGGAGCTCAGAGATCCAGAGGGAGTTTGGCAAGATTTGAAGCTAGAAAGTTGAGTATTGGTTAGATCATTTATGGTCTTGTACATCAAATTAAGGACTTTGATCTTTAAGAGCTGGGAAGTCACTGAAAAGGAATGACATAACCATTGAATTTTAAAAGACAATTTTGGCTATTGTGTGATGAGTGAATTAGAAAGGTAGCAAGAATGAATGCGGGGAGAATGCCCTTAAGTGAGGCTTTCATTTTTTTTTCATTCATTCCCTTTTGAGTAAAAAGTTTTCACCTTGAAGTACCTTCTCAAAGTATAAATAGAAAAACCAGGCAGTCCAGCAGAATGTGGTTTCTTTACATTTGTAATACTTTAAACATTTAATTAGCAATGTTAATTAAATGACATTTCTGTGACCTGATCTTTTTCTGTAGTGTTTGTAACTGCAGTAGTTAAATAATATATTTGGCTCACTTTTAATGAATTAGTAAGGGAATGTTATTGCTAACATGAGAAATATCATGTTAAACATCTTTCAAAACATTATATAATAATATTAAATTCTTTGTATCAGTATTTTACATTTAACATCTGCTTAATTAAAAATCTTAAATATCATTAAATGATAAAAATGATAATGCATAAAATTTGTAATTTTAAAATTAAGTTCTCTTACACAGCAACTAAAAGGTCTCCACCCTTAACACAAAAATAGAAATAACAGTGCATTAGCCCCACCTGCTGTTCGAACAAAAAAAATTTCATTTTCAAAATATTTTATCAACATTTTTCTGACAGCATTGTGCGAAATTGTTAGTTACTTTCTCTTTCCTTCCTCTCTTCACCCACCGTGATAATTTTCAGACGTGAAAATTTGTCTAGTAGAATTTCTAAAATCCTCATAATACAGTTTTTCTAATTTTCAGTTTAATTTTTTCCCCAGGAGATAACCTGTTATTCCCCTACTATAAAAGCTTTCTTCAAATCAGGTTGCTTCCAGTTTAATAAATCATCTTAACATACACTCATTAGAACTTGTTTTATCATATATTTGTGTGATTTTTAAAAAATTAAGTGACTATAGATTTACAAACTTAATAGTTGCTATGTCCCATTTTACCTGTAAAATTATATTGGAAGTAAATACCTGAATGTCATATACATTATTTCTCTAAGGCTTTGTGCTTATCAACACGAGTGAAGTAGTTGTCAGTCTCATTTATAATGGAAGCTTCTGTGTTTACCCTGGTTGTCTCTGCCATATAAGCTCCCAGGAAAGGGAGCAGAATGCTATCCATGCTTAACCCAGCCTTTTATACTCCTCTCACCTGTATCAATTGCTGTATCTGATTTTAGTCTTTTGTTGTTGCTGTTGACATAGAAGTATGCTTTAACTTTTAACTATTTAGAGAAAAGTATATGCTTATTTTATATTAATAGTTCTCAAATGAAGGAGATTGGGTTGGGGTTCACATATCAATCAACTGTGGAATGTTTTCTAAACCTACCTTTCTTCTGTATAAGTTGGTGTATGTTCTTGGTTAATTTAAAAATAAATGATGCCCCAGGTTTTTGTTTGTTTGTTTTGTTTTGTAAGCTTAGGGAAGAATAGCAGCATTGTGCTTTAAAACGTACTTGGACTAAAGATGTAAGAAGGCTCATTGCCCTCAGAACGATAAATTTAATGGTTTATTTGGCATAGGAAGCTTAGTGACTGAGGACAGGAGTATTGAAGCCAGACTGCCTGGATGGATGTCCTCGCTTTGCTGCTTATCTGTGACCTTGAACGAGTTACATAAAAGTTGCTTCATTTCTCTTGTTTCTCCTTATTTGTAAAATAGTAAAACCCTTAAGCAATGCCTGGTCATAGTAATAACTTTTTGTTAACCTAGTAAGAATAAGAGTAAGTACATTGTAAAACCTCTCCCACCTACCTAGAACTACAACTCCAATGTTTATTCTCGTAGGAATGTTCATATAGCATCTGTAAAATTTATAGTAGATGCCCTTGCTATCTTAGTTTTCTGAGAGTTTTTTTTTTATCATGAATGAGTGTTGAATTTTATCAAGTGATTTTTTCCACATGTATTGAAATATTCTTCATGTTTTTCTTCCATATTCTGTTAATATGTTAAATTATATTGAATTATTTTTGCCAGTCTTATTTATCTTTTCAAAGAACCAACTCTTATTTTTTTCTTTTGTCTTTTTGTTCTATATTTCATTTATTTGTGCTCAAATTTTTTATTATTTTACTTCCTTTGGGCTTTATTTGTTCATCTTTCTCTAGTTTCTGAAGGTGTGATGTTAGATTATTTGAAATTTTTCTTGTTTTTTGAAGTAGACCTGTACTGCTAATAGCTTCCCACTCAGTACCTCTTTTGCTGCAGCCTCCCAAATTTGGTTATATTGCATTTTCATCTGTCTCTATGTATTTTTTTAATCTCTTATTTCTTCTTTGACCCAATAGTTGTTCAATAGCATGTTGTTTAATCTCCACATATTTGTGGTTTTCCAGATTTCTTGTAGTTTATTTCCAGTTTCTTACCTCTATAGTTGGAAAAAATGCTTGATATGATTTCAGTCTTCTCAAGTTCATTGAGACTAGTTCTGTACCCCAAAATATGATCCATCCTTGAGAATGTTCCATGTGCACTTGAAAAGAATGTGTATTCTGTGGTTTGGGGATGGAAAATTCTAAAAATAGTAAGTTCATTTTTTCTGATAAATCATTTAAGGCTGATATTTTCTTATTGACCTAATGTTTGGATGAGCCATCCATTGCTGTCAGCAGGGTGTTCAGGCCCCCTACTTAATTGCATTTTTGTCAGTTTTTTCCTTTATGTCTGTTAATAATTGCTTTATATATTTAGTGCTCCTAGGTTGGGTGCATATACTAGTATATTGGCAAATGATTAATTGTCCCCTTTATCATTATAAAGTGTCTATCTTTGTCTCATGTTATCAGTGTTTTTCATCTTACCTACTTTTATCAAGTTTAATGGTGAATCATGTCTAATACTTCTTACTCCAGCATTTCTAGAATCAATATTTTATTTTTATTTGAATCAATTTTTAAATAAAATTTAAATTTTACAAAGTATAATATATTCTCTCATTACAACATTCATGGAAAAGTTATTTTCCTTTTAGGTACTTTTTTATTTACATACATATTTCCATAGGAAAGTATAATACTGTCTTTAGGCTGTCTATGCTTTTAATATCATAATACAGAATGTATGTATTTCTTTTTCACTTGATTTTTCAAAGAAAACCGAACAGTATGTATTAGGGATATATCTTATTAGTACAAACAAATCTACATCACACTCTTTGTAAGTCACGGTACTATTTTCAGTGAGAATAGAAATTGGTCCTCACTAGCTCATCTTCTGCACTTACTGTGGATGCTTTTCATTTTTTCCAGGCCTTTCCAGCCACCCTGCGATGTTGTGCTATTTCTCTCTGCCCCAAATACTGTTGGCTGGAGACACACAGACTTCATCTTCACTTCCAATAGTTTCCCAGAGCCCTTCCTGCTTCTAGTTTCCACCACTTGGGCATGGACCATTCTTTGTGTGGTTCTTATCTATTATGTACTTGGGTACAGTATGCTGCTGGTTCCCTCATTAATCTTTCAGAGGTTCCTCTCAATTTCTGGTTCATTGAAATCTCCCCATCTGTATTTTCTAGTTTAGCTATTAATTTAAAAAAATTTTTTTTAAATATCTTGTATAGGTTTTGTGGTTTAACAGGGAGAATAGACTAGAATATGAACTTACATTGCCAGTTTGAAACCAAGAATTAAATCCCTCTCTGCCTGAAATGTCCCTGTTATCATCTTATGAGGATCTATGATAAAATAACTTTCGTAGGTTTGGCCGACACTTTTAATAGATGAACTCAGTGAACTGGAGGGCTTTCTTTTTTCTTTTTTTTTTTTTCTACAGACAGTTATTCCCTGAAAATACTTTTTCTTTTCTTTTCTTTTCTTTTCTTTTCTTTCTTTTCTTTCTTTCTTTCTTTCTTTCTTTCTTTCTTTCTTTCTTTCTTTTTTGTCTTTGTGGGTTTGTTTTTGGAAATGGGAATGAGGAGAGGAGGGCAGTGTCTATTTCCTTCCTAGCTAAAATTGAACTTATATTTTTGTGTTTTATTCAAATATGAAATTTGTGAAATGAATTCTGAACTGGTAATAACTAATACCATGCATTTTGATATAACAGGATAGATATGACTCCGCTGATGATCAAAATACCTGTCGTGTGTGGCACATGAATATAGAAGCCCTTCCAGAATGGATAAACCGCCTACTACAAAAAGTAAGTTTCCGGAGTCAGAGTGAAATTAGGGATGTACTGCCTTCAGCGTCCTTATTTTAGAGCTATTTTTCTTAGATGCATTATTTCAACAGACATGGAAGGCTATGCCATTCTTTTTTTTAAAATTATTTTTCAAAGGAGACTTGACTTGGGGAGGTGAACACACGGTACAATATACAGAAGCTGTGTAACCCTGGATTACACGGATGGCTTCTTCGTTATCACTGGAGTGCTTCTGCACTTGTCGGCCTCAAACTTGCGTTTGGTCCTTGCCCTGGCTTGAAAGCTCTTCCCACAGATATTCACCTGTTCTTTCTCAAGGAGACATCGCCTGACCTCTCTATCAACTATCCTCACTGTTACCACTATTCACACTCCTTTCTCCCATCTCTGCTCTACCTACCTATCTATAAGTTACACAGACACAAACTATAAGTAATATATAGTACTTTAAATAATGCATAAGTAATCTTACAAATATAAATACATGAATTATTATACACATTTTAAATTTAATGTATACAATGCATATATATGCACTCTTGTCCATTGCCCAGCTCTCCATGAAGAATGTAGACTCCATGAAGTCAAGGCTCTTTATATTTTGTTTATTACTGCATCCCCAGCACATAGAACAGTGTCTATTGAGTGAATGAAATATCCTGTATATAGTATTCATGTATGCATAGTAAAATAAACTGGGTAATTAATGACTTATTAACACAGTAAAAATCAAACTACCACACTTTTAAGGATCTTTAATGAAATATAAGAGCAAGAACTCATCTTGTTAAAAGTATGGTATCATTATTTCTCACCATTCAAGACACAAGTCCTAGAAAACTATAAATAATATGAGTTTTAGAAAAATACAGTTGTCTTTCTCCACTGACTACCTTAACTTTTTTGTTGCTGTTGTTAAATGGTAACATTTGATAGCTAGCTATTCCTTGCATCCATTTTCACATTGTAACGATTTCCCGGGGAAATGCCAGTGGGGTGCTTGTACGTGTCCTGAACTTCACAAACTGTATTGGGACACAGCAGATGTTTCACTGCCTCTGTTGAAAAGATGATTTTAAGCCAGCCCATCGTTAATTTTGAATCTGAGTATGGGAAGTGCTCCCTCTGGTGTGTGCAGCCAATATCTTTTGGTTGCATGTAAAAAGGCCGGAAGAGCTTCATTCTGACGGTTGGGGGAAATTCCCTCCCACAGTGCTTGGTATGCAAGAAGTGTATCAAAACAGACACTTTCCTGTGAGATTTTACTTGCAAATTAAGCTCAGTAGACTGATGTGCTTCCTGGTTCCGTAGTGTATTTTTCTTTTCATTAGCTCACACTGTATCCATATTCAACCTCTTGTTTAAGAGATTCATTTAGAATTCTCAGGAGTATTGTTTCAGTGGGCATGAAGTGCAGTATGTTATCATTCTGATGAATGAACTTTGCTCATCTCTATTAGAAAGCTTGTTTCCACTGACTGTTCTGTCTACTAATCAGAAAACAGAAAGCCAGCCTTTTCTGTGGCATAGAAAACTCTCATGTGGTTGGCTTACACACACACACACACACACACACACACACACACACACACACACATTCTTTTTTTTATTACTTTACAATGAACGCATTGTCTTTATCTTCCTTTATTACCTGTAGGCCCAGTGGACAGTGGGAAAACTGAATTGCCCTTTTTGTGGGGCCCGTTTAGGGGGCTTTAATTTTGTCAGCACTCCAAAATGTTCCTGTGGCCAGCGTGCAGCTGTACACCTCTCCAAGAGCCGGACCGATTACCAGCCAGCACAGGCAGGCCGACTAATGAGACCGTCACCGAAATACTTGTCACATCCTGCAGCTCGGTCAGGTGGTGACGGCGAAGCTCTGCTGACGGGCGGCACCTTCAGAAACAGAAATTGCAGGCTTTTAAACATGGCCCAAAAGAATAATGGCCCTGGGAGGTTAACAGAAGCACTGTGCCTGGAGGTGCGGTCGACGTGTGTTCAGATGAAGGAGGAAAAACTGCTCTTCAAAGCATCCGATTCAAAACACCAGCTTTTTGTCCCGCAGCCTGTGGCTGGCAGATGCACCAGAAGAGCTTCCCACAGAAAATCACAGAGCTTGGATCTGAGCATCAGTGAGAAGCTGACTTTATTACCCACGTTCTATGAAATACATAGTAAGACTACCGCCTGTCCCAGACGAAATGAAACCCAGCCTGAGGACCTTCTGGACCTGCCTTTAGAATCTAGTAAAAATAGCTGTTCCCTTCACATATCATCAAGTTTTGATTCTAATATGCTGCTGCCGAGGTTTTCAGCGGCTCCCCGTGAGCCCCAGGCACGAAGAGGAGGAGGGTTTCAGAGTGGTCTGGGAGCTTCTGCAGGGTACCCTGACCATGCTGGTGCTAACGGCCTGGCGTTCCTGATGGACCTGCCCTCCGCTGGCAGGCGCACGCTGGAGGCCTCGGACCAGGAGGAGCGCCTCTCGCCCCTGGACATCCTGCGCGCGGGCAGTTTTCCGTTGGGTGCCATTCATCAGAGGCTCAGCAAGAGAGAGAGGAGCAAGTTGAAGAATCTGAGGAGGAAGCAACGAAGGCATGAAAGATGGTTGCAGAAGCAGGTAATTTTTGAAAAGAGTTTACTAAAAGTTAAGTTCTACATTATAAATGTTGACGCTTGGGGTGGAGCTAACTTTGAATACCTTATTTATATAAAAAAATCGGTTTTGATCATTTTTGAAATGACATTTCTCTCTGGGTGAACTTAATAATTATGCAGCTGTCTTGTAATTGGCATGTTTATCTCTATGCTCACACATGTTTACAAAATATTCTTTTGTGAATTTTTTCCCAGTACTGTTAATATTTTAGAGGAACAGTAATGTTCATGATATTGAGACTAGATGGTCAAATACATTTTAAATTTATTCAAGTTAGGATTTTAGTTCAAGTTAAGTTGAAGCAAAATAGTTGCTCTAAGAAAATCTAATCAAGTGACATTCATTCTCTTTCATCACATTTAGCTTTAATGGGTATTTTCCAGGACCTTATTTAAGTGCCCACATGATGCAGGTATGGTTAACTGTGATGCTGTGAACATAATCTAAAGCAGGGTGGGGAAGGTCCACAAAATCATTAGGTCTGGCCCTGTCAAGGCATTAGGGGTGAGTTAATTAAATGTTTGACCAAATATAACAGGCTAATGTTTAAGTTGAGAATTTTGTAGGGCCTGTAAAAGATGTTATAAACGTTCAAATGGCCCTCGGCAGAAAAGAGGTTCCCCACCCCTGATCTAAAGGATAATTGACCATTACTGTAGTTTTATGTGAGAGCATGCTTCTCTTTGGTTTCAGCTTCTGTACCCGGAATGGTATGTTCAAGGGTGGGGTGTGTGAAGGGACTAAGCAATAAAAATTAGGTGCTGAGGAAAGCAATTAAAGTCAATGGATAAAAATTTGGACGTTTGAGGACTAGTATATTTCTACATAAACTTTATTTTTGCAAATTGCCTTTATTATTTTCTTGTTCATAATAGATGAATTCATGCATAGGTGGGGTCCCTTGGCCTGGCCAGTGATCGGGGCCTGCCGGTGGGGCGGGGGGGGGGAGGGAGGGACCACGGGAGGTTGGTTGTGGGAGCGCACTGACCACCAGGGGGCAGCTCCTACATTGAGCATCTGCCCCCTGGTGGTCAGTGCACATCACAGCTATTGGCCGGTTGTCTGGTCATAACGGTCACTTAGGCTTTTATATATATAGACTAGTGACCTGTGGTGTGAAATCACGTGAGACCCAGGACCCCTTTCCCCACCCCACCCCTCACACCATGGGACCGCCCTGAGTCCCGGAGTCCCACCCTGCATGGCCGCCGTGCCACGGGACGGCCCTGAGTCCTGGAGTGCCACACTGATGCCCCGCCTCCGGGCCACGTGCAGCAGCCACCGGGCCCCACCCCAGCGTGCACACGTGGGATCGCGGAAACCCTGGCAGAAGGCACGTGAAGCGGATGCTGGGACCGGGCCGTGGAAGCCCTGGCAGAAGCTGCACGGAGTGGCTGCCGGGACCCCGCAGGGCCGTAGGAACCCCGGCGGAAGCCGCGCAGAGCGGCCGCCAGCACCCCCACACCCCTGCGGGGCCTCAGGAACCCCGGTGGAAGCCGTGCGGAGCTGACGCCGGCCCCGCCCCTACTGTGCACACAGCTTTCTTGTGATGGTGTTATGGTGTGAGGGTTAATTTGCATATTACCTCTTTATTATATAGGACTAGAGGCCCAATGCACAAAATTTGTACACAGGTAGGGTCCCTAGGCCTGGCCAGCGATCAGGGCCTATCTGTGGAGTGACCAGTGGGGCAATTGGGGGGACCCCCATTGGCACCTGCCTTGGCTGGCCTGGGGCCTGCAGGCTGGGGGAAGCTCCTGCGTTGAGTGTCTGCCCTTGGTGGTCAGTGCATGTCATAGTGACCAGTCGTTCCATCGATCGTTCGGTCGATTTACATATTAGGCTTTTACTATATAGGATAGTAGTCCTTACTCATCAGTATGTTGAATATTAACACATTACAGACCAGTAGTTTTATTGCTAGCTTTACCCAGTGGCCAGATAAGTTTCTATTGAATGAGTACAAAAAACGTTTTACATAAATGTTAAAGGCACGCTTTAAAATTAAATACCCATTGCATTTTGAAGTCACTTATTACATATTTTTACAAGCTAATATCTTTTTAAAGTATGGTACTTTGTAAAATTTAATAGTTTGTGTAATATGAAGCAAGAATTCTCATGATCCATCCACAATGTGTTAACAATGTCATCAAAGCTAAAATGTAGAAAGCTGCAACTTTACATAATAGTTCATTCTTTTAAAAACAATTAAGCAAACTCATTATTGCTTATGATCTAGTTATAGCCTGAACAAAATAAAGTTACTGCTTTAAGTGCTTTAATTAGGTTATGTATTTTTCATTTTTCAATTAAATAGTACAATTATAATAATAGGTAATAGTTTATTATATTTTTGACTGGTTAACTGACAAGAATATTCCAGTTTGGTTTATTTGCAAGTGATGATGTAATGTGACATCAAAGCATATATTGTAGAATGTATCAATGACTATATTTAGCACCATTATAAAATACTTTATAGTTTGATTTATTGAAGCTGTAAAATTTTTTAAAAAAAATTATTGAAAATTTGACCTAAACCTAGATACATTGGAGATAGTCACATGTTAAGTGAATATCCAGAAAGAACACCTTAAAAGCAATGTGGAGCCCAACAGGTGTAGCTCAGTGGTTGAGCATGGACCCATGAGCCAGGAGGTCACAGGTTCCATTCCCGGTCAGGGCATGTGCCTGGGATTGCAGGCAGGCTCGATCCCCAGTAGGGGGTGTGTAGGAGTCAGCCAATCAATGTTTCTCATTGATGTTTCTATCTCTCCATCCTTCTCCCTTCCTCTCTCTCTAAAATAAAAAACAAACACATATTTTTTGAAATGTGGAAGGCTCTAAAATAATTCTCTAACAAATAGACATTTAAAAGAAATATTAAAATTATACTTGTGCTGTATTGTAAGTATATACAGGTTACATATTTGCAAATTTAAAAATGTGTTTAATTCTTGGGTTGGGTACTTCTGAAAACCTCAGCTATCTTACTAATCATTTTCCAGCTAGGAACACTTTATAGAGTTTAGAGCAAAGCAAGACTACAGTTAATGTTTTTTCCCCTTTGATGTTTACTTTCATTCATTCACACACATGTGATTTAACCCATCTGCTTAGCGAATAAATGAGTCTTAGACCTGTGACAGGTCAATGATATGCTGATATCCTAATAGGTTTCTTTGGTTGCGCAGGAGCTACAGGCAAATGCCCAATGTCTCCTTAGTAAAGAAGATTTAAAATAGAAATGACATGGGTTTGGGATATGAGTGTACATCATGGTTTGAGCCAGAAAGAATAAAGATAGCCCGGTTTGGCTCAGTGGATAGAGCGTCGGCCTGCGGAATGAAAGGTCTCAGGTTTGGATTCCCGTCAAGGGCATGTACCTTGGTTGCGGGCACATCCCCAGTAGGAGTGAGCAATAAATGTTAGGTGCTGAGGAAAGCAATTAAAGTCGATGAAAATTTGGACGTTTGAGGACTAGTATATTTCTACGTAAACTTTATTTTTGCAAATTGCCTTTATTATTTTCTTGTTCATAATAGATGAATTCATGCATGGGTGGGGGTCCCTTGGCCTGGCCAGTGATCGGGACCTGCCAGTGGGGGCGGGGGGGACAGGGTGGGAGGAGGGGACCGCGGGAGGTTGGCTGTGGGAGCGCACTGACCACCAGGGGGCAGCTTCTACATTGAACATCTGCTCCCTAGTGGTCAGTGCATGTCACAGCTACTGGCCAGTGTGCAGGAGGCAGCTGATTGATGTTTCTAACTATCTCTCTCCCTTCCTCTCTGTAAAAAATCAATAAAAAATAAAAAATAAATGTTAAATAAAAGAAATAAGATAAAATTTAATAGTTTTTCTAATTCAAACAAAACGTTAAATTCTAGAAAGAGTTAATATTTGAGATTAATTAATGGCTTAGCTATTCAGCTCATCCCATATTTAATAAAGATTAGTTAATTCTATAAGCGTTAATTAACTGGTATACCATGCTTTTGTGTATTTCAGTACATATCCTGTCCTTTTTTTAATGTGGAAGATAAGCATACAATATTTTTAAAAAGTTTTTGTTATTAATGATAACTATTTTAAAGTTTAAATAATTGGTTGGAAAATCTAGATTTCTGACTTTCATTTGACATTTTAAATTATTTGTTTTTGTGCAAACTAGATATACTTTTGTGGCAGATACCATTATAGAAAATGTTAATGACACCACAAAAAGTTGTTCAAATTTTTGAAGCTTAGGAATATAAATGAGATTGATATTGAAGCAGAAAATACAACCAGTTTTCAGTGGTTTTGTTCAGCAAATGTTAATTAAGCATCTACTTTGGGGAAAGACAGTGCTGAGCTACATTCAGCCAACAAGCCTTTTTTAATTCAGCATAGTCTTTTTGGTTGTGTTTTTTCAATTATTATCATGCAATAAAATTGATTTATTCTTAGAATGCAGTTCTATGATTTAAACACATGTATAGATTCATATAACAACCACCAGGAGGGGGACACAGACAGTTCCATCACCCCAAACATCTCCATTGTGCCTTTATAATTGTGCCTTGATTATATCTTCATAATCGTACTCTTGTCCCATCCCTAATTCCTGAAAATCACTGTTCTATTCTCCATTACTTTGGTTTTGCCTTTTTTTAATGTTATAAAATAATAATATAGTGTTATAAAATTAGAATCACGTAGTATATAATGTTTTGAGACTGGCTTCTTTTACTCAGCACAAATGCCTGTGAGGTTCATACAAGTTGTTGCATATGCCCATAGCTGTTTTTATTGCCCAATGGTATTCCATTGTATGAATTACCACAGCTTACCCATTCAGCTGTTGAAGGTTAGGTGGGTTGTTCCAGGTTTTGGCAATTATGAAAAGAGCTGTCATAAACATTCATGTATAGTTTTTGTGGAAACCTGTTTTCATTTCTCTAGGGTAAATACTCAGGAGTGGGATTGCTGAATCATATGGTAAGTGTGTATTTAACTTTATAAGAAACTGTCAAATTGTTTTCCAGAATGGCTATTCCATTTTGCATTCAAAGCAGCAATGTATGAGAGTTCTGTGTGTTGGCATCCTTGCAAACACCTGGTATTCTCAATATTTTTTGTTTTGTCATTCAACAGCTACTTTAGTAATATCAAATTGTATTTCTCTAATGCTGTTGAACATTTTTATGTGCTTATTTTTCATTTGTATATATCCTTTAGTGATGCATCTGTTTAAATCCTTCGGTAATTTTTTAATTGGGTTGTTCTTCGTTTTGAGTTGTAAAAGTTCTTTCTATCTTTTGGATATAGTATTGGATATGTGAGCTGCTGGAGAGTTCTGAGTAGCTCCAGGCTGGGCCTGCAGTAGGAGCTAAGTAAATGGTTGCCGAGTCGGTGAATTGAACAAATAAATGATGTATTCAGTGTCTTAGGTCTGGTAAATGATTTAAGGGTAGAGGCTAACAGTGCTTATTAACCCTGCCTGGCTGCAAGTTGAAATCCTTTCAGGAGCTCTTAAAGTGCCATGCTTAAACTCTGTCAGATTATACTTTGGTTGGTCTAGATGGCACATCACTATGTGCATTTTTGTACATTAAATAAATATACTCTTTCAAGTGATTCCATTGTGTAGTCAGGGCTGAGAATTATTGGACAGAAGATGATCAACAAAAAGGAATTAGTGCTTTAAAACTGAGTTGATAGAATCCTTGACAAATGATTTGTTAACAAGAGCAAAGAGAATTATCCTGGTGGCTGTAACTAGGAAGCAGGTGGAAAAGGAAGACAAGATATTTTGACTTTATATTTTCCAACAACCTAATATAGATCCTTGCTTGTAGTAAAAGACATTATAAATATCCATATCCAAGTACATATATTCAGATAGTTTGTCTTAGCCTGGTATTAAGAAAATGAAAGTTTGACTAAGAGCAAGGGGCGGGGGTGGGAATGGAATGGAGAGGTGGTGGTGGTGAAAGTGATGATAGCAGCTGTTAACATTTATCGAGCTTTACTATATGCTGGGTAAAGGGCATTTTACTTGTATTACCTGATTTTCATGAGCTGTTAGGTTGCTGGAGCATGGGAAAGCTCTGATGACGACAGGGTTTGGGCAGCTAGAGAGGAGCAGGAAGGCACTGGGGAAAAGGCAGCTGGGAAGTAGGAGACCTGCCAAGATGCATGCTCTCCTCTCCCAAGTTTTGTGTAAGGCCACCTTGTTTGGGGAAGGGAAAAACAGTCATCAGGAAGCCAGTCCCAGAGTGACACAGAGAGCTGGAGCTTATCACCTAGGACTGGGCTTAGAGCTAGCTGGGTCTGACAGTTAGAACGAGGCTATGCCTTCAGCTCTCTTAGCCTTGTGTGCCTGGTAGGACTGGGCCTGATTTACATTCTATACCTTCCCATTTGGCTTCATGGACCTCACGGCCCACCTGCTGTCTCCCTCATTGCCCCAGTTCAGCCCTTACAGGGTTTAAAAATCACAGTTACTGGCAGTGCCTCCATGTCCTGTTCAGTCATTAAAACTTCTCTGATGCTGAGATGTTATTTTTGTCTACTTTTCTCACACCTGGGAACCTCACAATATCAGCTTCCATGTGCCCCCAAACTGGGGAGGTTTAGTTGGAATCCTCGCCCTCACTCTGCATGACCAATTGTAATTGTGTCACTTGAGCTTTCTTTTATAAAGTGATATTTTATAGTTAATGTTCAGTTTTAGAAGCAATATAACAGTGTTAGGGAAAGTATGGAAAACTGAGAAAAACTTTACAGGTCAATTGAGTGGTTATCCAAGATTGGGAGGGAGAATATGATCTGGGGTACTGTGTCGGGGGCTCCAACTCTATTGGTTATATTTTAGTTCTTCAGGTGGGTAGTATTATCACAGCTGTTACCGTCTGTTTTATTTCATTTCATGTATCTCCAATATCTTATAATACATCGAAGAGTCAATTATAAATCATACTACCCTAATAATGTCATTCCCTTTTTATTCATTATTTTTGCTACAAAATCTTAGATCATTCATCTTTGTTCTCCTGGTTGTGAAGTGGCAGGCTTCAACAGATGGTATAGCAGACATTCTTTTACCTAAAAGGCTTCATTTTTTTAACAATGCTTTTATAATACTTCATCAAAATAAAATTGAATATTTAATAAACCATGAGCAAAACTTTCCAGTAAAAAATACCTATCTGTTTTGCCTTGGAATGTGCTATCCTGCTCCAAAATTCTACACTTTTAAAAATCCTCACCAGAGGACATGTTCATTGATTTTTGGAGAAGGGGAAGCAGAGAGGGAGAGAGAGAGAGAGAGAGAGAGAGAGAGAGAGAGAGAGGGAGACAGACAGAGACATCAATCGGTTGGGGCTCGTGATTTGAACTCACAACCTCAGTATGTGCTCTGACTGGGAATCTAACCCATGAACTTTCAGTGTACAGGACAGCATTCAAACCAACTGAGCCACACTAGCCAGGGCAAAATATGTCTTTTAAGAAACTCTATGGAGTGCTAGTTTGTAAAGGTGACATGGATCTTCTTGTTTTCCAACACCAGAGGGCACCAAATTTTCTCTTGTAGCAAAACAGTCAAAATCATTTCTTTCCACTAAAGAATTTCATGTACTGGGTAGAATATGGAATAGCATATTTTTAGTCTCTTGAGAGATTAAAAAGAGTGAGTTGTGCTTTGCGAAAAAAAGCTTACAAATCATAGTAAGGCTTTCTCTTGCTGTGATCAGCTAAGACTCTGCTAGTGCTTTTACTGGGCTGCCTTTCAGGGGTATTTATTCTGTTTGTTAGAGGGATCACTGCCTGCGATAAATGACTTTGAAGGAGCTATAGATACGCCATCTGTTCTGGTTTTAAGTGGCATGTACAGTTTTCTGGAAATAGGCATATTCCCTAAATTCAGGATAAAATCAACAGCAAATCTTGTGCTACTGGATGGAGTGGGGTGCTGGCAGAGGGGAGGGGAGTGAAATAATATAAGCCAGTAAGTCATCTCCCTCAAACTGTAACCTGACACCGAAGGGATCCAGGTTGCCTGTCACTACTTCAGCCAATTAAGCAGAGGCAAGGTTGAATCATATATGAGCTTTATTCCAATAATGTCGGCAGTATGGGAGAGCAGCAGGTCATCCACAAAAATCTGCTCTGCACCCCACCATAAGCCAGCGGCTTGTAACATGGAACGCATTGTAAGATCGGTGTGCATGCCCTGGCTAGACTGTAGGCCTCTACAGGGCAGGGCTTGTGTGTCTTTCATCCTAATACTCCACAAGTCCAGCTATCAGGTGGGCAGTTAGTAATTGTTTGTTGAATGTGATATAAAGTGATTTTTAATTTCCTCCTCCTCCTTTTCTTTCATGACTGAACTGGAATAGTTTGTTGAAGATCACTCATGGATCTTAAGTGCTCAAATCATGAAAAATAACATAACAACTGAGAACAAGTATAGTTGAGTGCATGCATGTTGAAGTGGGAGGGAGGGCCTTCTCAAATGGAATATTTACTCTTAGTTTTATTATAAAGGAAATTCCAAAAATAAAGTTCTGTCTTTCAAAGCCAGTACTAAGAGAATGGGACTTGAAGTAATGATAATAATTTTGTTTTTTATTACTTTCAAAACCCTAAATTCTGAAACTGCTGTTTATTAGCTGTGTGATTAAAAAGAAGACTGCTAGGTACTTTCAACATATTTCTAATTTGTACAACAACCCTTTCATATAGGTATGCTTATTTTATAGACAAGGAGACTGAGGCTTAGAGAGGTAAGTTATTTTAATGTAAGTCATCTAGCAAGTAAGTGGTAGCATTGGCAAGAAAACTTTCGTTAATGTTTTAAAATAATCACAAAAATGAAATGTATACTTTAACAATATGTTGTAATTGAATAATATTTCAACTGTGACATATTGAAGGGATTATTGCTGTTGACATCAAAACAATTTCTAAATAATAGCCTATAAAAGATTATTTTGTCTATAGATTTATTATCCTTTTTTTTTTTAATCCAACCACCACTCCCCCGACCCTGACACACACACAGACTGGCACTTAGCAATGTGATTCTGCTGGGCTGGTGCCAGCCCCCTCATTTAACAGGATGTGTCTCCTCTGCTGACCGCTCCTGAGTGTCTTCCTTTGAGTTGCTGATATTTAGAGATGTTGATGTAAGTTTTTCTTTTTAAGGCTACTTTCCTGCATTTGCATTTCTTTATGTACAAATAGCATATACTGGTATATGTAAGAGTTCCTGTCTGCCCACATGTTTCTCATGTTCTAATTTTATAAATTATTTACTTTGGGGTTTTTTTATGTATTGTGTAAATAATGATTTACTTCATTTCTCATCACATAAGTTTATTCTTGCTGTTAAAGAAGCAAAGCATGTTAAGAACAGGTACCTTTTCAAATCGCGTTTTATCATATTTTTAGCATTTATTAGGATACGTGCCTATATTAGGCTTGTTTTCATATTTTATAGTTTTCTCAGAAATGTGTTTTTTCTTTCTGAAAAGTATCTTAAAAAGTTGTAAAACTAAGGTGACTTTTGATTTGAAAGGTAAAATTTGGATAACTGAATGATGTAAATTTGTTGTTGTTTAATTGAGGATCAGTGAATGCTTCAACTCATTAAAATAAACATATTCAGCAATGTAGCCCCAGCCAGGTGGCTCAGTTGGTTGGAGCGTCATCCAGTACACCAAAAAGTTTGGGGGTTTGATTTCCGGTCAGGGTACATACCTAAGTTGCGGGTTCGATACTTTCAGGATATGTATGGCAGGCAACCTATTGATGTTTCTTTCTCTCTCCCTTCCTCTCTTTCTAAAATCAATACAACATATGCTTGGATAAGGATAAAAAAATATTCAGCTATCTATAAAATTAGGAATCTGAGAAAGATGAAATTCGCATAAAATTAATTGTTCAGAAATGAAATCTTAGAAGTACTATTAAGGGCCAGTTAATTTTTGTGAAATCAAAGGCATATAAATATATATGTGCATGTATGCATGTCTATGTAAAAATACTTTTTTATGCGAATAACAATTAGGAACATTTCCCATGAGTAAAGAAAACCAAGATCATAGGTTTTAAAGTTGAGCTTTATTCTATACTGCAGCTAAATTAATTATAGTATTTGAAATAGTTGCAGATCTTTTGATAGTTCCTTGGGGACCTAAATTAATACATACCTTTATCCTTTACATTTGTGGAATTTAATAGGGTTAGAACATGCCTGAAGATAGATGCACCCAATGAGTAGGTTGGCAGACCTGGGGATCATACCACTGTAACCAGGGCTTGACAGAATCCACATGAGTGCCAGGCTATCTAGACAGTCTCTTCAACAGGTGAGCCTGGGTTGAAGGCCAGCAGTAGGCCATGCTGGCATGTAGTAAGTATGAAAAATGTCCAGAAAGAAAAGGAGAAAATAGTTACTAGGGTGGCAGTGAGAGGTGGGGGAAAGAGCCTGGTGACACAGAGGTCATTCAGGTTAGGGTCAGGGAAGGAACCAAGACCCAGATGAGGGACTCGGCTGTCTGCCCTAGGACTCCCTTTCCCAAGAAGACTGGGGTGAACAAGGCAGCATCTAATACGCCCGAGGAGCACAGTAGGGAACCGGCCAGGTGGCAGTGGGAAGGGAAGAGGTCACGGCCCCTGTTACAATTGGGCTACATGTAAGGGTAGATTAATTTAATTGTTCTGTTACAGAATTTACCAGGCAACCGAAAAATACACAGGAGTACTTGGAGGTCCAGGATAACCCCATTTACTTTTAGAAGTTTCACATGAACTAGTACAGTGACTCAGGGGGTCGGTTCTCCAAATCCTGAGCGAGTGAATGTGGAGGAAGCTTTTCCCTTTATACCCTTTGGCTTCTTTGTTTTCTGTCTGTTTCCTAACTACCAGGCTTTTGTGGTGGCCTTCCACAGCCCCTCCCGAGTCAGTTAGAGGAGGAGTTAGATTGTATCTAAGTGCCTGGTCTGGGTGGTGCCAGTGACCTCCCTTCTCGCTAAACTGTTACATTCTTGGATTATGGCCGCTCTGTAAATTGGGAGTAATTAGGAAAGCAGGTCTTGCTAGACCAGATTGTGGAGAAAGGGACAGTGACTTAATTATAGGCTATCAAGAATGAACATTAGGTCACTGGCACAGATTCAGATTGCTAGTGCCCCCCCCCCCCAAATGTCTTATTTTCTTCATCAATTCTATTGATTTAATTGATTTTTTACTATAGTGATGAATCAGTATTGCTCTGACCCTAAAGCTTGAAGGTATTCTCACATTCTGCATGTATAAGAATGGCTAAAATAAAAAGAAATAGTTTTTTTATGCCGGGAGGCTACATGATTATTGTCAGAATTTCTTTTTTCAGAGTTCTTTGAACTCATTTGACCTGAAAGATTGATTTCTTGACTAGATAGATCTAACATTGTTTCTTGACTCAGTAGTGGGCTAAAACCTGCAGTTTGAGAAACACTACTTTGAAGGTTATGGACAAATTGTGATTGTGCTTTTTTAAATTTTTTTATTTTGTTAATCCTCAGCCAAGGCTATTTTTTCCCATTGATTTCTTTAGAGAGAGTGAAAGGGGGAGAGGGAGAGAGAGAGAAACATTGATTGGTGGCCTCCCACACAGGCCCTGACTAGGGCTGGGGATCAAGCCTGCAGCCCAGGTACATGCTCTTGACTGGAATCAAACCCATGACCCTTCAGTCTCAGGGCCAACGCTCTATCCACTGAGCCAAACCCCTAGGGCAGTGGTCGGCAAACTCATTAGTCAACAGAGCCAAATATCAATGAAAGGTTTGCAACGCAGGAAACAAGACACAGAGTCCAGGCCATGGAAAGGGGGGGAGGTTTTAATCTTGCGCTCCCGGGCGAAACTCACCAGTCCGAGAGTGGGCCAGGGGAGTTTGTGCCAAAACGGGGCTTAGGTACTTCCTTTATACAGCTGTTTAGTGAGGGGAGGGTGGAGGGCATGAGAGGTGTGGAATTCCTGCCTCAGGCAGGGGTCTGGGAAGGCTGGCAAGGGTCTGGGAAGGCGCCAGTTATCTTTGTCACCATCTACCTTGCGGATGCTTGCATGGCTGTGGTCTTTCCCCCCTGCCTCGACCTAACAATCAACAGTACAACGATTGAAATTTCTTTTGAGAGCCAAATTTTTTAAACT
Source organism: Eptesicus fuscus (assembly GCF_027574615.1). NCBI lineage: Eukaryota > Metazoa > Chordata > Mammalia > Chiroptera > Vespertilionidae > Eptesicus > Eptesicus fuscus. The sequence continues at coordinate 79,987,611 of NC_072476.1, read as the reverse complement.
TAAAGTTCTTCTAACGCCACTTCTTCAAAATAGACTCGCCCAGGCCGTGGTATTTTGTGGAAGAGCCACACTCAAGGGGCCAAAGAGCCGCATGTGGCTCGTGAGTCACAGTTTGCCAACCACGGCCCTAGGGCATGACTGTGCTTCTTTATCTTGGAGCCTGCATCCCATGCTGCTGCTCAGAACAAGTCAGTTTACAAGTGTTAAAAGTCATTTGAGCCCTAGCCGGTTTGGCTCAGTGGATAGAGAGTCAGCCTGTGGACTGAGAGGTCCTGGGTTCGATTCCGGTCAAGGGCACATTGCCCAGGTTGTGGGCTTGATCCCCAGGAGGGGGTGTTCAGGAGGCAGCCAATCAATGATTCTCTCTCATTATTGACGTTTCCATCTCTCTCTCCCTCTCCCTTCCTCTCTGAAATCAATAAGAATATAAATAAAACAAAAGTCATTTGATTTGCCTGCCTGCTGCTATTGCTGCTTTTCCTCAACATTGCACAATACTTCTCAGGAGACTAATTGAGTAGCACTAGGCAGAAAAAAATAAACAAGTAGTTCAAGTGAGGAATTCAGTTCAATATGGGTTTGTTGTGCAAGACCCTACCATGTGTCAGGAATTCTGCTGGCACTGGTGTACAGGAATGTATAAATATTACCATTTTCTTGGAGAATGTAGTGTAGTAAAGCAAGAAAAATTGAAATAAAGTATAATGATGGGAATCTTATGAGGGTGCGGTGGGGGTACAAAAGAGCAAGTGATCAGTTCTACCTGAGAAAGACTGAAAATGTTTCACAGGGATTGAGAAGTGCAAGTTGGTGGTTACAGAGTAGTCATGGGGATGTAAATTACAGCCTAGGGAATATAGTTAATAATATCTTAATGCTATGTAAGGGGCCATGTGGGCACTGGAAATACCAGGGGGACCACTCTGTGGGGTAAGGACTGTCTGGCCACTGTGCCATACCATACATCTGAAACTAATACAGAATAATATTGAGTGTAAACCGGAATAGAAAAAAACAACAATTAAGTCATGAGAATATAATGAATATAATGACCTTAATCATAAGTACCTGAGGTACATTGTAAAATAATAAAAAATGGTAAATCAAAGATACATAAAACAAGTTTCATAGGGGACATAATGCCTGAGTTGAGTCTGGTAAATGAGATGTTACCTTGGAAGATGAAAGGTTTTTGCTGGCTAGACAAGGTAGTGAGAGCAATGTGAAGAAAAGTACAGAGGCATGAATTAGCATGGTTCTTTCTTTGAACCTCACATAATTCAGTAGGACTAGACAAAGACTGGTAACCTCATGGAGGGGGACTCAATGACAGACGTGTAGTCCATGCTAAGGAGACCTTCTGGCAACAGAGAGGCCCCGACTACAGGTTTACATTTTAGAGAGATTACTCTTCTGAGCATACTGTGGAGCCTGAGATAGTTGCCTGGAAACCAGGAGATCAGAAAGTAGACTAGCAAATAATCTGGTAGGACTTTAAACAAGAGAGCATATTTAGGAATGTATGGAAGCATGAGAGAAATGCAATTTAAGAAATATCCTTCAGTATTAAAATGTTTACTTCAAAGCTGAATTAACCAGAGGTATACTAATTGATTATAGTAGGAACTGAAAATTGATCATTCTTAGTTATCCATTGAAGCACCATATCACTAGGAGAATTGTTTCAGCCACAGATTACTATAATTTTGGCTGAGTTGATATTATTAATTAACTAGAGGCCCATGGGCAGCAGGCCTAAGCCGTCAGTCACACATCCTTAGTGATGCTGAGGAGGCCGGAGAGGCTCCCAACACCACTGCTGAGCTCACTGACCACCAGGAGAAAGCTCCTGCCTTGGGTGTGTGCCCCCTGGTGGTCAGTGCACATCATAGCGACTGGTCTTTCTGTTGTTCGGTCGATTTGCATATTAGCCTTTTATTATATAGGATAATATGTTTACATCTTCTGATTTGTCCCTAGAAAGATTCGAGGAGGAATGCAAAAATGCATATATAATTATATTTTTAAGTAAGGGAAATATGGAGGATAAGCAAAAATAGCTAAAATAAGATGAAGCTATGGGTGAAATTAATACACAAAATTCACACAGCCGGTACAGTGAGGGAAATGACTTAGATACACAATTCATGAAGTAAAAACTAGTTGCTTTGGAAACCAGTATTTTTAGTACTGCTGAGAAGTCATCTCCCCTAAGCCTCTCATACAAAGGACGTTTGAAGTAGAGAACCATATTCTCAGTGGCTTTTCTTGTAGTAAGTGGGAAAATAAATTTTGGAGAGCTGTTTCTATAGAATTAACCTTTATGTAAGCCCATAGCCTCATGCTAGATCTGCAATGAACCAAAGTGTCATCAAGGTGTGTAGCTCTCATCCATTCATCCAGCGAGTGTTTGAGAGCCTGTTATGTCATGTTGTGTGCCAAACACTGGGGATACAACAGAGAGCAAAACAGGCATGGCCCTGCCCTTGATGGAGCTCAGTCTGTCAGTGAAGATATCAAACAGGTAAATGCTATACATTGTAAAGAATGTTATAGTAAGGGAGGTGTGGGGTGATTGAATACATATAGCAATGGGATTTAGGGGTCCCAGACACAGTCCCTGAAGAAGTGATGTTGTACTGAAGGAAGCAGGGTTAACCAATGGAGAAAACATATTCCAAGCAGAGTACCACAGGGAGTTCAAGGTTATACTATCTTGCTGATATTCTAGTCACCAATTAAGGACAAGTCCATGGGCTTTACCAGTTAACCAAGCTGGAGGTAGTGTAGTGCCCTAGTATGATAAATAATTTAGATTATCTTAAAACACGGTAAGTAACAATGGTAACCTTTGATGAATCTCATCTCTTAAGGTAATTTTCAGTGTCTTAATTTATTCTTGGAATATAGTCACTATATGTCCTTATAAACTTACAGAAAATTAAAGCTATCCTGATGTAAGAATGCTGTGATTTGTTTTCCACTTACTCTAAAACCATAACAGTTTAAAGGACATATAGACTGGCTTATATAAATGACAACAAACCAGGAACAGGTAGCATGAGGCATCACCAGTTATGTAGTGCTGACCTCATCACACTTTCTGCATTGATTTACAGTTTCTGCTTTTCTCCTGACGGCACTCTCCCGTTCCTTCCTGTTCTTATAGCCTGAATGTTTCTGTCTCCTGCCATGTACCTGAAGAACTGCTCATAGCTCTCTTTCTGTCCATGTAGAATATCCATTTATATATTTCTTTATAACTAGATTTATATTGATAAACTTTTAACTGTTTAGTCTTTACTATAATACAGCAGAAATGCAGGCTTATTATAAAAAAACTAGTAACCCATTTGCAGGAAGAATCCTGCAAGCGGCCGCTGCCGAGGCGTGCGCTGCTGCCGTTGCTTCCGCCGCGCCTGCACCCACGTGCTGCTGCTGCCGGGCCCGCTCCGCCCCGCCCCACCTGGGCTTTCCCTCTGGCAGCCACCTTGCTTTCCGCTTTTCCTCCCTCTTCCTTCTAAGTTGTCTTCAGTCTTCACTCCTCCCTCCCTCAGCGTATGCAAATCAACCGCCATCTTTGTTGGGTAATTTGCATACTCGTTCTGATTGGCTGGTGGGCGTGGCTTGGGCGTAGCAAAGGTGCGGTCAATTTGCATATTACTATTTTATTAGGCAGGATACAGAAAGCAAAGAGACAAATGGAAAATAAACTCTGATCCCACTAGTAATAATTTCTGTTAACCTCTTTATAAATTTCTTATCTATATTTTTATATTTTCTGTCATTCCTTTTTATAAAATGAAGCCAAATTGTATCTTAAAACTGCTTTTCTCTCAGTAATTATATAATATCTTATCATGTTAGTATATATACTAGTACTCCTGCAATGTTTTAAATAATTGAATAGTCTTTAAATGAATTATCAAAAGGTATTAAAATATATGCATATATTTTAAGTCTTTATTGAATATATTTAATTGTTAGGCAGTGATTGAGCATGTTTAAATGGCATCCTTATACTTAATGTTATTATGTGTATCTAGGATTATTTCTTACAATAAATTCTGGAAGTAAAGTGATCCATCAAAGGATATGCAGAATTTAAGGCTGTTGATAACTTATTGCTAAATTGCCTTGTGAAAAAATTATCATATGCTGTCTAAGTATCTGTATATACTGTGGACTATTAAAACATTTTAAGTCTTCCCACTTAGTGAAGCAATGACATTATAAGATAATATTAGAAAGTAAAGTTAAATAGGTTAAATAATAAAAAAATATATATTAAAATAGCATTGGGGAAATCAGTAGAATTCTTTGAAGTATAAAAAAGTGTGTGGTGGTGTAGGCTTATTTAGTGCCTATTCTAGAAATAATATTTCTAATTTTATAGTATTCTGCATTTATTCTCCTTTAGCACATGAAACAAATGGGATATACAGTAAAGAGATTAAAAACTGTCCAACTTCAAGGTCTGTGTCTCTCCAGAGAAAAGTGCAGGGTGCCTTCCTCGCAGTGATGTTTAAGTGATTAAGTGACATCCCTCATGCATTAGAAGCTTTCAATCGTGACTGCTGCTGTTGAAAGGAAAGTAAAATAAGAAATTTAGTAAGCCCTTGGGAGTTGAGAAAGGTGTAGAATACTGGGAAATGAGGTTGAAAGACAAGATGATATTATCTGTTTTCTTTTATGTCACTTGTTACCCTTCCCTCACCCAAGTAACACAGAACAGCATAAATTACTATTCCAAACTTTCCATCTGGACACACTGATTCTGAATTTATCATCTCCAGTGACTTTGAAGATTTTGGAAACACAATGATTTTACTAGACCAAAGGGGGAAATTAAAAAATCAATGATTTAGAGGAGTTATTTATTAAAGGTAATGAAGTCCACTGGTCAAATTTAAATTATTTAACATATATTTGCTCTGCGTGTTTTCAAGTTTAAATGTAGAAAGTAAACTTAACTTTGTGTCATTGTACAGTATACATAAAAAGTTTTGTTTTTGTTTCATAAAAACAAACACAAGTGTCACTTAGCATTTTCTTCCTTGTCTGAGCCATCCTAGCAAGAGGCCATTTATTACTTGGTGGCATCTTTCACTAGAGCTCCTTAAAGGCAGTGATGTTTTTCATTCATATATTTACCTGTCCCCTATTTGGAGCTAAGTAAAATTTTATTAAGCAGATCTAGTGAAGGAGAAAAATACTTGAAAGGCACTAAAATACTACTTTTGAGAAAATGAAACTACATTGTGCTCTTAAGAGATAGGAAATAGTACTCTATGCATTACTGTAAGGAAGCCTAACAACTTGATTTTTAGATGTATTTTTACAGCTGCTGCATGAACTATCTGAATAAAGACCCAAATAAATATATTCAACTTTATTTATATCCTTTTAATTTTTGTTAAATTTTTAATTATAGTTGACATACAATATTATATTAGTTTCAGATGTGCAACTTATGATCACTTTATATAGCTTACAAAGTGATCCCTCAATAAGTATAGCAGCAGTCTGACACCATACATAGTTATTACAATATTCCTTAGTCTGTGCCTTTTAACATCCCCATGACTGTTTTTATAACTGTCAATTTGTACATCTTAATCCCTTGAACTTTTTCACCCATTCTGCCATCCACCCTCCCATCTGGCAACTATCAATTTCTTCTTTGTATCTATAAGTTTGTTGCTCTTTTGTATATTTATTTTTTTAGATTCTACATATAAGTGAAATCATATGGTATTTGTCTGACTTATTTCACTCAGCATATTCTGACCTATTCACTCTAGGTCCATCCATGTTGTTGCAAATGCCAAGATTTCATTCTTTTTTATGGCTGAGTAATACTCCATTGTACATATGTAGCACTTCTTTATCCATTTGTTTATTGGTGGACGCTTAGGTTTCTTCCATATCTTGGTAATTACTATTAATGCTGCACTGAAGAACATAGGGGTGTATATACCTTCTTGATTTAGTGTTTTGGATTTTCTTGGGTAAATACCCAGAAGTGTAATTACTAAGTTATATGGTAGTTCTGTTGAAAACTTTTGAAGGAACCTCCATGTTGTTTTCATAGTGGTTGCACCAATTTATAAGTCACCAACAGTGTTTGAGGGTTTCTTTTTCTCCACAATCTTGCCAACCCCTGTTTGTTGATTTATTGATAGGCTCCATTCATTGTGGTTTAATTTGCATTTCCCTTTAGTGATGCTGAGCATCTTTTTATGTCTATTGGCTATTTGTATATTCTCTTTGGAGAAAGGTCTATTCAGGCCCTCTGCCCATTTTTCAATCGAATTATTTTTTTGGTGTTAGATTGTATGAATTCTTTATATATTTTGGATATTAACCCTTTATCAGATATATCATTGGCAAATATATTCTCCCATTTAGTAATTTTGTCTTTTTGTTTTGTTAATGGTTTTCCTCACTATGCAATAGCTCTTTAGTTTGATGTAGACCCATTGGTTTGTTTTTTCTTTCTTTTCCCTTGCCTGAGGAAACATATCCAAAAAATTACCAAAAGTGATTTCAGAGAGTTTATTGCCTAAGTTTCTTCCAAGACTTTTATGGTTTCAGGTCTTACATTTAAGTATTTTATCCATTTTTATTTTATTCTTGTACTAGAGGCCCAGTGCACGAATGCGTGCACTGGTGAGGTCCAGTCGGCCCACCCCGATGGGGGCTGATCAGGGGCGGGGCTAGCCAGAGTGAGGGGCCACGGTTGTTCTGGTTGTTCCAGTCGTTCTGCTACTTGATTGCTGGGCTTTTATTATATAGGATATGATAATGTTGTCTTGTTTCATTTTTTTTGCATGTATCTGTCCAGTTTTCCCAGCACCATTTATTGAAGTGACTGTTTTTACCCCATTGCATATTCTTGTCTCCTTTGTCATAGATTAACTGACCATTTAGGTGTGGGATTATTTCTGGGTGCTCTATTCTGTTTCTTTCATCTATAGGTCTGTTTTTATGCCAGTACCAAAGATTTCTATGGCCTTTTAGTATCGTTGGATATCAGGTAGCATGGTACCTCCAGCTTTGTTCTTCTTTTTCAAGATTGCTTTGGCAATTCGGGGTCTTTTGTGGTTCCATATGAATTTTAGGAATATTTGGTGTTCTAGTTCTGTTAAAAAATGCCATTCATATTTTGATAGGGATTGCATTGAATCTGTAGATTGTATCATGCACCTATTGCTCAAAGCAATCTCCTTCTGTCCCTATTTATCCCCACTTTGCCCATCTCCACCTCCTCTACCCTCCTTTTTCTCTGTCACTACACTGTTGTCTGTGTGTGTAAATTTTCTTTTAAATATTACATTTTTATCATTTAAAATATTAACTTCCGGTAAACTCTTCTATACATCTTATATTCAAAATCTTTAAAATAACATTGAGTTCCTGTTTTATCTCCAGTTCTGTATTCAACTTTTTAAAATTTAACATTCTAGAACATTAAATATTCTCAAAAATTATGTTACTATATTAAATATTTCTCATCCACATCTCCTTGTTGAAAGCTTAGGTTGTTTCCAAATTTTGATATATACTGGCATCCTTAAATCTAAATTTTTGTGTTCTGAATATCACAGCTACTTTTCTTAATCTAAATTACTAGGAACGTAATTTTTCAGATCTTGGTTAAGTTCATAGTACCAAACTGTATCCTGAAAAGATTGAACCATTTTATCTTCTTACCAGCAATTTATGAATATTCATTCTAGCCATGTACAGAGTTCTGCCTTGCTTGCTGTTAGACCACTTCAGGGTATTGTTGCTCGGATTTAGACTCTTACATCTGCTAGTTACCTCCACAGTTCCTAGAGCTAATATGTAGGTTCGGGTGCCAAAACAGAATTACTACTATAATGATATTATCTCAGACGGGCATCAGCAAGAGACCAGTTTAATCATTTTTTAAAAAAGCAGAAGTTTCCAAATTGTATATCACGCTTACTATATGACAGTATCTGTTTTAAGCACTTTACCTCTGTTAGCACATATTAATCCTTGTCACAGCCCTTGTAAAGGTTATACTGTTATTATGCCCTTTTATAAGTGAGGAAACTGATTCACAAAGAGGTTCAGTAGTTTATTCAAGATCTGAATTTGGGGGACATAACTAAAACCAATGTATTTATGCTTAGGAAAGATGTATTAATTTATTTATTTGCTTTTATTAAGCTAAATAACATTTATTTATTTTAGGTACAAAAAGCCTTCCAAATTACTCAGAACCTACTATCTGTTTGCATATATTTAAGTAGAATAATTTTGCGCATACTATAGCCATTTTTTTTCTGACAGTGTTCTCTAAACAATTTCCCATGTCAATAAATATAGATCTATATCAACATTTTATTGGCCATGTAGTATTTCATTTTATGGGTGAAATAAAATTGATTATATAGTTTGTAGATATACCATCATTTATTTAATTGGTCCCCTTCTTTGGTCACTTTGATAACAAACACATAGTTGTTGGCTGATATAACTTATTCTGTGCAAACATCTTCAGTCTTGTAATTTCCTCAGGATGAATTCCTAGAAATAATAATTGGTAGGTATGTGTTGCTTACCATTACATTCTTGCTCCTGTCCAGTTGCTACCCTGTCATTATCTCCTCAAAGATTGTTATCTTTTAGGTGGACTTCCCAGTTTTAGCCAGGAAGATGAACATCTCTGTAAGAGTCCTCCATGTTCTTAATATTCAGATTAGTCTCTTTTTTCCCCAAACTCATATCAGCTGACATTTTTATGATTTGAATGATTATAATTGTGATTGGTGTTTTCTGGGTGTTTTGTTTGTTTAGTTTTGGTTTCGGAGTAATTACTGTTGCTTCTCCTACCGGTAAAACATAACAATATTTTTTAAAGAAAGGATTTGAGTGTTATTTTTACTCATGGAGTTAAGGTCTCCCAAGAGCATCCCAGGTGTAGGAATTTTGTAAATAGTATACTTTAGGTCTTGCTACTCAAAGCCAGGTTCATGGACAAGTACCATCAGCATCACCAAAGAACTTACTGCAAATATAGCATCCCAGGCCCACTCTACCTACTGAACCAGAATCTGCATTTTAGTAAATTCCCAGGCGACTCATGTGCTCTTACTATTTGAGAATCATTGCTTTAGGCCAGTGATGGGCAACCTTTTGAGCTTGGTGTGTCAAACTTCGCCAAAAAACTGAGCATAATTCGGGTAGTGTGTCACTTTGAGGAACAGACTAACTCCAAGACTCTAGTTGCAAATGTTTCATCCTCAGGAGCAGCAAATGTTTCATCCTCGGCATGCGGCCACGTGTCATCAGAAATGGCTATGCGTGTCAGTGCTGACACGCGTGTCATAGGTTCGCCATCACTGCTTTAGGCTATTCTGTTCCCAGCTCTTATTTGTCATTTATACACAGCTCACTTTGCTCCTGGTAGTAACTGCTTTTGCTATATGTTGCACTTTGCTGTGTGCTAGTAAACACTGGCCTTTCTTTGAAAAAAACTTGCTATTTTGTATGTGTCTAGCTCAAAACAGTCATTCCATGGTTGAGTTAGAAGCTGTTGTATTGATTTTGGCATTTTAGAGCTAGCTGAATTATTAATTTGGCTTCATTTTGCAGACAGAAACATTTTAAAATCAAAGATCTTGTGAAACCTAGTGCCCTCTCTCATGAAGCGGTTAGCCTTCTCTTACAGATATGCTAGTGCTAATGAATTTTTTATAATAGCTATAAATAAGTAACTATCATCCTAAAAACAAGCATTATGTTTATCTAAATATGCTTACTTTGCAAATTCATTGTTTCAAAGAGCGCAAATATGCATTAAAATGAGAAACATGATAAATGTTTTTCTTGAGATTACAGTTGTTTGCTGAAATAACAAAATAAATTTTTAGATGTTACCTTTTCAAATGTTACACAAAACTGCTAACGTACTGCTCATCCATCAGAACATAAAGGTATCCTTCACTCTCTAAACTCAGAAACCAAACAGATTTGAACACATTTTTTGGAGGCACACATTTCAGTTTCAAATTGGTCTAAGGCAGTGGTCGGCAGACTCATTAGTCAGCAGAGCCAAATATCAACAGTACAACGATTGAAATTTCTTTTGAGAACCAAATGTTTTAAACTTCTTCTAACGCCACTTCTTCAAAATAGACTCGCCCAGGCCGTGATATTATGTGGAAGAGCCACACTCAAGGGGCCAAAGAACCACATGTGGCTCGCGAGCCGCTGTTTGCCGACCACGGGTCTAAGGGATATTATTTATATACTAGTGGCCCAGTGCATGGTTTCATGCACAATGAAAGGAAATTAATTAGAAGAAGTATTTTAATATCGCTCTTCACCCTTTCTCTATAATAGAAGTGTCAGAGATGAAAGAAAATTAGTAAAATGTATATGAAAATATATAAATTGATTAATAAACAATAACAACATGATACAACAACAAAGATATGATATAAAAACGTTGATAAAAACAATGACTGATAAATTGATTAAACTTATTCGAATATCTCCCTATATACCACATTAAGAGTAAAAACTAAGAGTGCTTGAATAATTTCCTTTGTGATGAAGTATTTACAACTTTAATGTCACATGCTCTTCAAACTTGAGAGAAAGCAACATATAACTGACCATGTCCAAAAACAGATTCAGGTAGGAAAAGTTCTACTCTGTCTAGAGTTTGTCCTTGTGATTTATTAATAGTCATCGCAAATGCTGGCATCACAGGAAACTGTCTTCAAATTAATTTAAATGGGAGGCAGTGGCAGACGGGGACTTCAGAATATCAACAAAAACAACCAAATTCAAGATCAACGATGACAAATCGAAACATACACATGCAATTGGTTCCAGTGAGAGCTTTATATGTATCACGCATGAGGGAGTTAACATTTATTTTTAAATTGCCAGTGTGCATCATATATACCAATTGGTCTGCTGGAAGGTCGGCCACTTAGCCTTTTATATCTGTAACTAGAGGCCCAGCGTGCGATTGAAATCACGCGAGGAGGCACCTCACCTCCCGCTATGCGAGGAAGCACCCCGCGGGGGGCCAGGACCCACGCCTGACTCGCAGCGTCCCCCAGCCCCCCTGCCTGTGTCCGCTCCAGGGCCACCTGAGCCGCTGCGCCAGCTTGGGCAGGCCCCCCTACCTCTGTCTTCGTCTCCACTCCGCGCCTCACCTGCACGCGAAACCTCCTTCTGTCTGGTCGTGACCCGTTATGGAGTCCCAGCCTAATTTGCATATTACCTCTTTCTATAGAGAGGTAATAAAAGCTTAATATGCTAATTAGACCATACATCCTTCTAGATGAAGCTGGGGCTGCGAGGGAAGCCTGAGTCCTGGGTGCCAGAGGGAAGCTGGTGCCGGCAGCAGGGGGAAAGAAGGCCTACTCTTACATGAATTTCGTGCATCAGGCCTCTAGTATAGATATAAAAGCGTAAGTGACCATTCAGCCATCCGACTGGTAGCTATGATGCACAATGACCACCAGGGGGCAGATGCTCAATGCAGGAGCTGCTGAGCTGCGATGACTTGGCAGCTGCTTTCTCAGGTGATGCACTCAGAACCAGAGAGGAGGGAGCCCGATTCTGGGGTGCGTCACCCGAGAACTGCCCTCTCGCAATCCAGGACCCCTCAGGGGATGTCGGAGAGCTGGTTTTGGCCCGATCCCTGCAGACCAGGCCAAGGTACCCCACCTGTGCACAAATTTGTGCACTGGGCTTCTAGTGTTATTATACTAGTACTAGAGGCCCGGTGCATGAAAATTCATGCTCTGGAGGGGGTGTCCCTCAGCCTGGCCTGCCCCCTCTCACAGTCTGGGAGCCTTCAGAGGTGGGAGGCAACCCGGCGATCAGGGGAAGGCGACACCCCCCTCACACCTCAGCTGCTGCCACTACCGGCAGCGCAAGCCTCGGCTGGCCCTGGTTATCTGATCCTCGGGCAGCCCTGGGCGGCTGGGCAGCCAACATCCGAGGCTTGCCTGCGCCTCGGGCTGACCCTGGGCAGCTGGGGGTCTGAGGGCGGGTCCGGCTGCACCATGCACCTGCCATCCCCCTGGCTGGGCTAATAGGACTGCGGGACTCAGATGGGGCTGAGGGAACTGGGTGTCGCCATCTTGTGGCTATGGGTGTCGCCATTTTATGATGGCGTGTTGGTCAATTTGCATATTCCCTCTTTATTAGATAGGATATAGGGTCCTCCTTCTCCATAAAGTTATTACTATTTACAATGTGTGTGACATATGATTGAAGGGATACTTTTCTGCTGAGGGAATGAACCTAGAAAATTATAGGCAACTAGCAGCTAGAAACATCAGAGTCCTCACTGAAAGGGATGGTGTGCCCTCAGACAATTACCTGTTATCAAAGTTGTATCACCTTTGTGAATTGTAGCAAAGGTATAAGATGGCTTTCTGCTACAAGTTTAACTACACTGTCCAAACTTTTAAGAAAATCTTGCTATAACAAAATTTAAAGAATGCAGAGTAGAAAAGCTATTAATTCAAAATTATGGGTGGAAAATAGATGTAACTTGAGAAAGGGATAGAGCAGATGAATATTTTATGTACCTATACAAAAATAGGACCACATGCCCATGCCAGGATTTTTCTTTGCTTTTCAAAAGCCACCCAATGGTAATACATCACAAAGAAGTTTAGGAATATTAAAAGGGGCTTTATGCATCTCCATAGAAAAGGTACAGTGGAGATTTAGTAATATGTCTTCAGAAATTAATGACTATGTAGTATAAAATTTTATTTCATCTTGCATTGATTGATTGCAGCCTTTAAAATACATTGTGCACTGAAGCAGGGTGTTTTTTTAAATACCTATTTATTCACAATATATTTCCCTGCCATATTCTTTTTTTTTCTTTCATTAAATTGATTGGGATGACATTGGTTAATAATATTATATAGGTTTCAAGTGTACAATTCTATGATACATCATCTGTATATTACATTATGTGCCCACCACCTAAAGTTTAATCTTCTGTCACCATATATTTGACCCCCTTTACCCTTTACAACTGTCCTACCTGCTTCCCTCTGGAAACCACTGTACTGTTGCATGTGTCTATGTTCATTTGTTGCTGTCAGTTTTGTGTGGGGTTTTTTTAATCCTCACCCAAGGATATATTTTTTTTTTTACCTTGATTTTAGAGAGGAAGGGAGAGAGGAAAAAACATCGGTGTGAGAGAGAGACATCAATCGATTGCCTCCTGTACATGCCCCAACTGGAGATTGAACCCACAACCTAGGTATGTGCCTTGACCAGGAATCAAACATATAGCCTTTTGGTGTACAGGAGGATGCGCCAACCAACTGAACCACATGACCAGGGCTATTGCTTTCAGTTTTATATCCCACATATGAGTGAAATCACAGTTTTTAACTTTTTCTGTCTGACTTATTTCACTTAGCATAATATTCTGAAGATCTATCCAGGCTGTCCCAAATGGCAGTATTTACTTAACCTTGTCACTTTTCACTTTTGACACTTTGGACTGGACAGTTTGGTTGGGGGTGGGGTGCTGCCTGTGCATTAGACGTTTAACAGCATTCCTGATCTCCATACATTAGGTGCACAGGCGCTAATAGCACTCACATTCCCTGTCATTCAGTCATGGCAGTAAAATGTTTCCAGTCATTGCCCAATGTCCCCTTTGGGCAAAATCACCCCTGCTAAGAACCATTGCTCTAGACTGTTTTGCACCTTTTATGAAGGATAGAAAAGAATACAGGTTTGCAGAATGTTCACAGTGGGGAAATATGTATACCATAATCTTATTTTTGTAGAAAAAAAGTCATGCACACACATCTAAAACAAAATTGAAATCATATATAAAATACTAACAACGGCTATCTTGGTTATCCACAATAAAGTGTGACGGGGTTATATTTCCTTCATATTTTTCTTGCATTTATTATTTTTTTAATTAGGACAATAATGTCCTCTATATCATATTCAATCATTTAGGTGGAAGATACAATGTCTTAGTTTGCTTTGGTATTTATAACAAAAATAACGTAGGTGGATTAAACAAATATTTGTTTGTCACAGTTCTAGAGCTTGGGAAGTCCAAGATCGTGCTAGCAGATTCATTGTCTGGTGAGAGCTTGCTTCTTGGCTCCTCACACGTTGGAAGGGGCAGGGGAGCTCTTTGGGCCCTGTTTTACAGAGGCACTAACCCCATTTCTAAGTTCATCTTCATGGCTTATCACCTCCCAAAGGCCCCACCTCCAAATACCATCACATCAGGGGTAAGGATTTCAACATATGAGTTTGGGGGGATACATTTAGTCCAGTGGTCGGCAAACTCATTAGTCAACAGAGCCAAATATCAACAGTACAACAATTGAAATTTCTTTTGAGAGCCGAAAACTGACTTCTGCACATGGGCCACGAAGTTTCAATCGCACTGTACATGTGCGCCCGCATGTGGTATTTTGTGGAAGAGCCACACTCAAGAGGCCAAAGAGCTGCATGTGACTCACAAACCGCAGTTTGCCGACCACTGATTTAGTCCATAACATACAATAATTTCCACAAATTGGGCAACATTTAAAAATTTAATTTAGAATATTATACACAGCATTATGCTTTAAAGGGTTAAGTAAATGTTATATGTGAACTGAATTTTTATTGATGTCCATGGAACTATAATAAAGTATGTGCCTAATATTTTCTCTTTTTCTTAACCAGTATAAAGATAGTTATAAACTTGAAGCACTATTTTAGTGAACTAGATTGTTCTACTTTCTGCCTATTATGTTACTTATCAAAAAAGTTTGCTTATTCCCATAGGGGAGGTTAAAACTAGGACACCCCACAGTAGATACAATAGAGTGAATAAGATGTAAGTTTCTTTAGTCACATGTTGCTGACTAGCCTAAAGAGGCATAATGTGTCTCAGAAATATCTTCTTATAACTTCGTTTATTGATTTAAAGATATTGTACCAGCCTTCCATCCCTGGAATAAATTCCACTTGGTCATGGTGTATGATCTTTTTAATGCTGGATCCAATTTGCTAGAATTTTGTTGATGATTTTAGCATCTATGTTCATTAGGGATATTGGCCTGTAATTCTCTTTCTTTGTGGTGTCTTTATCTGTTTTGGGATTAGGGTAATGCTGGCTTCATAGAAAGAGCTTGAAAGTGTGCCTTACTCTTGATTTTTTTGAAATAGTCTGAGAAGGATAGATTTTAGTTCTTCTTTGAATACTTGGTAAAACTACCCTGTGAAGCTTTCCAGACCAGGGCTTTAGTTTGCTGGAAGTTTTTTTTATTATTATTATTGCTTTAATTTCATTGGTAGTTATCAGCCTATTCAGGTTTTTTTTATTCTTCCTGATTGAGTTTTAGAAGTTTGTATTTTTCTAAGAATATGTCCATTTCATCTAGTTTGTCCAGTTTGTTGGAGTAGAGTTGTTAGTAGTATGTTTTTACAATCCTTTGTATGTCTGTGGGGTTAGTTGTTACTTCACATCTTTCATTTCTGATTTTGTTTATTTGGGTCCTCTCTCTTTGTTTCTTGGTGAGCCTGGCTAGAGTTTCATCAATCTCGTTTATTCTTTCAAAGAACCAGCTCTTGGTTTTATTGATCTTTTGTATTGTTTTTTTGTTTTGTTTTGTTTTTGGTCTCTGTCATTTATTTCCACTCTGATCTTTATTATTTCCTTCCTTCTGCTTACTGCTTACTCTGGGTTTTTCTTATTGCTCTTTTTCTAATTCTGTGAGTTGTAGTGTTAGATAATTTATTAACAGTTTTTCTTGTTTTTTGAGATAGGCCTGTAGAACTGTGAATTTCCCTCTAAGGACTGCTTTCACTGTGTCCCATAGATTTTGGATTATTGTGTGTTTGTTGTCATTTGTTTCCAGGATGATTTTTATTTCTTCTTTGATCTCTTTGATTATCCAATCATTGTTTAATAGCCTGCTGTTTAGCTTCCAAGTGTTTGTTTGTTTTTAAATTGTAATTTATTTATAATTTTATGCCATTGTGATATGAGAAGATGCTTGATATGATTTCTATCTTTTTTAATTTGAAGAGACAGCCTATGTCCTAATATATGGTTTATCTTTGAAAATGCCCCATGTGCACTTGAGAAGAATGTATATTCTGTACTTTGGGTTGAAATGTTCTGAAGAGTCAATTAGTTCCATCTGATCTAGTGAGTCATTTAGGATTACTATTTTTTTGCTGAATTTTTGTTTAGAGGATTTATCCAGTGGTGTAAATGGGGTATTAAAGTCCCCTACTATGATGGTATTGCTGGTGATCTCTCCCTTGATATCTTCCAGAAGTTTTTTTTATGTATTTGGGTGCTCCTGTATTGGGTGCATATATGTTTACCAGAGTTATATCCCCTTGTTGAATTGCTCCCTTTAGTATTATGAAGTGGCCCTCCTTATCTCTTGTTATGGCCTTCACTTTGAGGTCTAATTTGTCAGATATAAGTATTGCTACCCAGCTTTTTTTTTTTTTTTTTTTCATTTCCATTTGCCTGAAAAAATGTTTTCCATCCCTTCACTGTCAGTCTTTATGAGTCCTTTGTTCTGAGGTGGGTTTCTTGTAGATAGCAAATATATGGGTCATGTTTTCTTATCCAGTCCATTACCCTATGTCTTTTGATGGGAAAATTTAACCCATTTACATTTAAGGTTATTATTGATAGGTACTTGTTTGTTGCCATTTTTATTCTTTTTTTTAAAATATATTTTATTGATTTTTTACAGAGAGGAAGGTAGAGGGATAGAGAGCTAGAAACATCGATAAGAGAGAAACATCGATCAGCTGCCTCCTGCACACCCCCTACTGGGGACGTGCCTGCAACCAAGGTACATGCCCTTGACCGGAATTGAACCTGGGACCTTTCAGTCCGCAGGCCGACGCTCTATCCACTGAGCCAAACCGGTTTCAGCCCATTTTTATTCTTTATGCCTGTGTTCCTTCTTCCCTTTCTATTTCTTCTTTTAACAACAGTCCCTTTAGCATTTCTTACATTGCTGGATTGGTGGTAATAAACTCCCTTAGTCCTTTTTTTGTCTTTGAGGCACCCTATTTCACCTTCAGTTTTGAATGATAGCCTTACTGGGTATAGTATTCTTGGATTCAGTCCCTTGCTTTGCATCACTTTTTATATTTTATTCTATTCCCTTCTGGCCTGATGTGTTTCTGTTGAGAAATCAGTTGATAGTCTAATGGGAGATCCCTTTTGGTAACTTTCTGTCTCTCTCTGGCAGCCTTTAAGATTCTTTCTTTGTCATTGGTGTTTGCCAATTTAATTATGATGTGTCTTGGTATGGGCCTTTTGGGGTTCATCTTGTTTGGGACTCTGTGTGCTTCTTGGACTTGTGTGCCTTTTTTCTTCCCAAAATCAGGGAAGTGTTCTGTCATTATTTCTTCAAACAGGTTTTCTATTCCTTGCTCAGCTTCCTCTCCTCCTGGCACCCCTTCTATTGATTCTTCTTTATTTCCTCTTAATTCTTACATGTTGTTGAAATTGTCTTCCATCCTTTTCAGCGTCTCTATAACCAGTGCTCTGAATTCTTTCTCTGACAAATTGCTTGCCCCCATTTCATTCATTTTCTTTCTGGTGATTCCTCCTTTTCTTTCATATGGGGGTTGTTGTTTTTTTGCTTCCCCATTTTTGCTGTTCCTCGATGATTGTTTCTATTTATTAGATCATACTGCTATGCCACCCCGATTTTTTGAGTTTGTCTTATATAGTTGATGTTTTGTGTGACCCAGTGGTGCAATCTCTCAGATCTTCTGGGCTGGGTTTTCTAGGGAAGCCCCCTACTTGGGATATTTGGGTTACCTTGGTATAGTTGGGTCTTAAATGTTATTGTCCCATTTGTGGATGGAGTCTTCTCTCAGGGTGTCTGGTTATGTGGCTCACCCTCTACCACCTTGACCAAATAGCACAAAATATAACTCGACAAGACACCACACAAAAGGAACAAAACCCGAATGTACTCATGACACCAATAACCCCAATAAAAATGACCACCAGAGAAAAGAGAATTAGGAGAGAGAAAAGAGAGAAAAGATGATATCAAGGAAAGAAAATAAAAGATAAAAGAGAAAATAAAAATAAAAAAAACACCATAGAACAAACAGATGAACCAAAAAATGCAAACAACATACACCCACAAAAAGGGAGGGACAGAATCAGTAGAGGCAGAACTTATATACAGAAAGTAAGGTTAAGGAATTGAATGAATAGGGGAAAGACCCTGGTTCAGTATAGATGAGGTAGAAAGAGAATGAGTGGATAAGAAGAAAAGGAAAAAATAAAATAAATTAATAAAAAGATAAAACAAAAAATATATATTTTTAAATTTATCTACTCATTTATTCATCCATTTTTTGTAAAGGAGAATAGAGGAGAGAGCAGGTAGGCTTGAGTTTACTGAGTGAAACTAATTAGACAATTAGGAGAAGAAGAAAGCACCAGAGGAGAGGAAAAACAAGCATAAATTTAAAAAAAAAATTGACTAACAGAGAAAGAGAAAGGAGAAGGGTGCATGGAATTGGAGCAGGGGAGAGGAAATTAGATATATGAATAAGCCAACAGAGATTACAATAATAATAATACATCAGTAAAGCAGATAAAAAACATCAATTTTTAACCAGAGGTAAAAAGAAAGAGAAAAACTAAAGTTGGACAGGAGAGGGGAAAACAGGATGGCAGAAGGAGAAGTGGGGAAGAAAAGGGTGGAAAAAATAATATAAAATAAAATCCTATATAATAAAGAGGTAATATGCAAATTTCCCCTCACACCCTCGCGTCACAAGATGGCCGGCAGGGGAGGGCATTTGGGGATGACCAGGCCTGTAGGGGAGGGCAGTTGCGGGGGACCAGAACTGCAGGGGAGGGCATTTGGGGGAGATTGGGCCGGCAGGGGAGCAGTTAGGTGTCCATCAGGTCAGCAGGGGAGTGGTTAGGGGGCTATCAGGCTGGCAGGCAGAGTGGTTAGGGGCAATCAGGCAACCAGGCAGGCAAGTGGTTAGGAGCCAGCAGTCCTGGATTGTGAGAGGGATGTCCAACTGCGGGATAGGGCCTAAACTGGCAGTCGGACATTCCCCAAGGGGTCCCAGATTGGAGAGGGTGCAGGCTGGGCTGAGGGACACACCCCTCCACCCCAGTGCTCGAATATCATGCACCAGGCCTCTAGTAATAATAAAGTATTTTATTATTTTTAAATAAAAGATAAAAAAGTGTCGTTTGCTTCAGCCGAGTTTTAATGCCCCATGGGGGCTGGTTTAAGACCCCACCCCTCTGTTCTGTCTGCCACTTCTCAGTTTCCCATTAGATAGTTAGCACCTTGTTGAAGTTCCAAGTGATCCACAGCTCCTGTTTGCATGCATGCAGGTGGGACAAGTCTGCCTGCTGTCAGTCTCTCAAGCGTCTGTTTCTGACGGCTTTAGGTGCTGTATTGCTTTCCGGGACTGAACGCCCCTTTTCAACCCCATCCCTGAGGTCTCTTTAGGGCTATTCAGAGTCTGTTTCCTTTGTACAGCTCAGTTTGTAGTCTGGATCTGGCTCTATTGGTCATCTTGAGGCTGCTGGGAGGGGCTGACTCTTCAGGAGAAAAAGGGCTACTTAGGTGTGGAGGGTCCAGAATGTGTCAGTGCGGGCTCCCAGTCACCTCTCCCTGACCCACTCTCCTCCACAGCCTCTCTCATGACTCCACAACTCCACCACCGGTGAGTGCTTATATTTGAAAGGTCTTATGAACTGGGTTTAGCGAATAAAAACAAAGACAAAACAGAGGCAAAACAACCATGAGTTTCTCTTACCCCGGCACCGCATGGCTCAGGCAACTCTTCGGGCCTCCTTTCTGGGCTCAGCCTCTTGCAGCTGTGGACTTAGATCTAGAACCGCCTGCTGCCAGCAGCCCTGTGGATCTTTCTTCCATAGTCGGATGTTATGCCTGTCCCCAAGGGACGAGGACTTGGTGCCGTGCAGCTTCCTTCTGACCTTCTTGTCCCAGTGGTCACGCATGTCTCTCTCTCTAGCCCTGATCCCCGATTCTACCATTCTCCAGGTGTTCTGTGCCCTTCCCAGCTGTGAATTGTCTCACCAGCTGTGTCTACTTCGCCAATTCCAGATGGAAGTTATTCAGTTTAGGTGTCCCTTCTGTCTGCTCTGGGATAAGGCTCGGTACATGTCTACCTATTCAGCCACCATTTCTTCCTTCTGCCAGGTTTTTGAACACTTTATATAGCTTTATTTTTTTAATTAGCACTTGAGGGAGGCTTATTGCATTAGCCTATTTTCCCATATTGACCAAAAGTGTTTTTTTGGGGGGAATATAGAAAACTCTCCCAATTGTTTCCTAAAATATATTTTTGATGACCAAAATGGAAGTGTTATCCATGGGAGAGATCCTCATCTCTACCAGTTGCTTGTAGGGGTGGTCTTCTTGCAATATCCCAAGAAAATGAATTTTCAGAGCCTCACATGAGTGGATGAGGTATTGTAGAAAGCTTTATTCCTGTTGAATTACACCCCTGAGTTTCCAACGTCCCATTTCCCCTTGTCCCGCCAAGGAAGAAGTGTAGCTTCTGCTTCAGCAGAGCTAGAATCAGAGACAGTTTCCAAAGTTTCCTCTCCATGTTGGAGCAGTCTAGTCCAGATCAGGCTAGCTTAGCTTGTGTCCTTGCTGAAGTCCATCAATCCATTTTGTGTGGGGTCAGCAGGGCCACATGGCTATGGAGGAAACATGGGCAAATGCAAAAGAGCAAATTCATTTGGTTAGGGCAGTGGTTGGCAAACTGCGGCTCACGAGCCACATGCGGCTCTTTGGCCCCTTGAGTTTTTAGCAAAGGCCAGCTTAGGAGTACCCTAATTAAGTTAATAACAATGTATCTATCTATATAGTTTAATTTTAAAAAATTTGGCTCTCAAAAGAAATTTCAGTCATTGTACTGTTGATATTTGGCTCTGTTGACTAATGAGTTTGCCGACTACTGGGTTAGGGGATTATGTATTCCCAAATTTTTGCGGGTTTGCAGTGGCCCTGCCTACTCTGGGCAGTGATCTCTGTTTCCAGGTTTTGACTGACAGGCATCTCCCCTATGTTGTAACAATTTTACTGTGCATGCATCTACTAGTATTTCCCTTTGTTGGATCCCTTCCCCCAGTGATCTGCAGAGAATGGGCTGGTAGTTCCCTGGGAGTGCAAAGTTGCAGCTTCCTGGTGAAGCTGCCCAAATGACATCCATAATATCTGGCCTTCTCTTTGCTCCTTTCCTATTATTAGTAACTAGTTAATTACAGAAGCTAGTATATAGTAGGAATGCAAAACTGTCAAATTTGGAGTATGCATTTGTGCAAATTTGAAGTCATATTCTGATACTAGAAATACAGATTCTTATGACACAATGACATAAAAAATTACATTTTTTAAAGAATCATAAATGAAAAGAATTCTGTAACATATATGTCTGTATATTTAGAGTAGCTTACATGTGCCATTTCTTAATTACTGCTATTTTCTGATAACTTTAATATCTAATTTTTTTCCGTAACTAGCATGAACTTTGTATCAAATATAAGGAAAATGCAATAGAATAAGGTTTAGAGAAATGTAGGCAGACTTGCAGTTTATGTGGAGGTTAAAAGATATAATGAAAAGATGAGGGAGGGAAGAATTCTAAGAATGAATCATAGTCCACAAAGTCAGGTATTCAAGAAATATAATTTTCAGTATTTTTAACTAAACATTATTTGTACATAATAAATATGTAATGGATATTTGCTGAGTGAATGAATAAATGATTGAGTAAATTCAGTCTTTTTGAGCCCTCTTTCTATTGGAGACTACAAACTAAATCTTAATCAATACAGGACTTTTTCCTCTCCTTTCCCCCTAGGTATGTGTCCTCAGTTTCTAGGTCAGCATAATGAAAGGTGGAATGAATATTTGGCGTGGGTGACATCTACTAAGCTGTCTGCATGGTTACTTTACTTTCTTTCTTGTATTGAGTGATTGATTGACAGCACTGTAACTGTCCACTCAGTGCTATAAGTCAGTGCTATCTTTTGCTGCTCCTTCTGTCTCAGTGTGAGAGAATTCTGAGACCTTGCTTCCTCCTTCAACTGTATTCTAGAGATTGGAGGTTGTGGGCTTCCCTGCTATCAAAACCCAAAATCTGATGGAATTTTCTATCCTGTCTATTATTCTCTGATTTAGGTGAATATATAGCAGAGTGCTCTCTCAGAGATCCTCCAGATTCCTGCCCAAATCCCAAAGAATCTTTAGTACATGTTGAGCATAGGAGATGGGAAAGGAGAAGCAGGAAAAAAACTCTTTAATTCTATCATTTATACTCAGAATCCTGGGCTTTTGAAAATCAAACGCCAACAATTTAGTAATTTCTTTGTTATTTACATACTGCTGTGCCATCCATTCCTTGAGGCAGTCAAACATTATCTCTTTCTGCCTGAGTGGAGAAGAAGGGTCATGGATAACAAGGTCCTGGAACAGAAAACACACTGGTTAATATATACAGTAAATGGAGGAGCTTTTTTTGCTGCAAAGATACAAAGAGACAAAGAAAATAAAGAAGTAATAAGGCAGGAAAAGAGGCCCAAGAGGTTTAGTAAAGAAGAGAGAAGACTGAAAGAACTCTTTACTCTCTAAAGTAATGAGTGACAGGCTGTGGTTTTGAGCAGCTGCATTTGGTGGATCTGGAACTGATTGACAGCAGTAAGGATTGGCACTGGCGGCTGAAAAATGGCTTTTTTTATAGACTTGTGTTCACTCTCCAGGGTAGCTCATAGCCCAATGGGACTTCTCACCTGCCTGGAGGCCAGAAACAAGGATCTTTGACTTCTTTTATAAAAAACTTCAAAAGAAGTAGAGAAATGCATATCAGAATAAAAATGTGAACTCAAAAGATATGATTATTTTAAGACTTAGGGAAAAAAAGTCAAAATTATTCATCATAAAACCAGTGTCTCCTCCTCTACCAAAATGAAAATTAGCTCTTGCTGATTTTGGTTTCAAAATATCTTAAATTTTCAAGGCAACCACTCTGGTTCAGGTCCTTGGTACCCCATTCCTTAATTACTGCCTCTTTCTGCCCCTTAGGACTCACATTCTTATAAATATACTAGAGGCCCTGTGCACTCGCCTGTCCTGTGGGGATCGGGCCAAAACCGGCTCTCCTACATCTCCCGAGGGGTCCCGGATTGCGAGAGGGTGCAGGCCAGGCTGAGGGACCCCACTGGTGCACCATCAGGGCCAGGGAGGGACTGTGGGAGGGCTCTAAGGCATGTCTGGCCCTGTTTGACCCAGTCCCAATCAGCCAGACCCCAGCAGCAAGCTAACCTACCGGTCAGAGTGTCTGCCTCCTGGTGGTTAGTGCACATCATAGCGACTTGTCGAATAGTCAGAGGGACAATTAGCGTATTACATATATAGATTTTTCTTTTATATACATATAGACATATATATTTTCTTCTTTTTAAAGAACTAGTTCTTAGGCCTTACTTGCTTTATATGTTCACTGCAGTATTTCTAGTGCCTTGTGTATCCCTGCTATGTACTGAGTTGTGTCCTCCCAAAATTCATGCGTTAAAGCTCTAACCCCCAACGAGATAGGGTTTTTAGGAGATAATAAAGATTAAATGTGGTCATATGGGAGGGGTGGAGGGGGTGGTCACGTAGGATTTCTGGCCTTGTAAGAAAAGGAAGAAAGATCTCTCTACATGCACAGAGGAAAGGCCGTGTGAGCACACAGAGAGAAGGCGGCCATCTGCAAGCCGGGAAGGGAGCCTTCATCAGAACTCACCATATGTGGCACCCTGATCTTGGATTCCCAGCTTGAAGAAAAAATAAATGTTTGCTGTTTAAGCTACCCAGTCTGTGGTATTTTGTTATCGCAACCTGAGCAGACTAAGAAAGCCTGAAATAATGCTTATTAACTCACTCAATAAATATTTATTGATTGAGGGAAATTAGCAGTGCTGTGTTCAGGAACATAATGAAACTTCTCAGGCTAGCAAGGAATGGTCTCTGCTGTAGGCTTGCGGATCATAGTCTCTGTCACCACTGCTTAGTTCTGCCATGGTAGCACAGAGCAGCCATCCCCAGTACAGAGGCAAAGGAGCATGGCTGTGTTCCAGTGAAGTATTGTTTACAGAAACAGGCGGCAGGCTGTCTTTAGCCCATAGTCTATCACTTGCCCAGTCCGGATCAATAGCAACTGACCCACCTTATCTCTCCAAGGAATATTTCCTATTCCTTATTGGAAAAACCCTGTGTAGTCAGACTGACAGGTGCCTCATCCACATTCTCCATGATTTCTCCATACTTCCCTCTTAACTCAAATTTCCTTTCCACTTCCCCCTTCATTCTAATTTCTATTCTTCGCTCCAGGTCCAGGAGTTAAGAAAAAGTAAATAAAGCATAGTCCATGCCCACAAGGGTCATATAAATGTAATAGGGGAGGAAATACGTAGAACAAGCATGCTTGATGTAGAAGTATTGTGGAAGGTATCAGAAGAAGACTAGGGGCCTAAAGGAGAGGAACATTTTTACAGAGGGCGGAGTAATGGAAGGAGAGTGATCAGGCGTGAGAGAGGAACCAGGGGACTGGGAGGAGGAGCAAGTCCACAAAGTGCAGGAAGGGGGAAGGCAAGGAAGAGGAGAGGGAGGGAGGGAGGGAGGGAGGGAGGGAGGGAGGGAGGGAGGGAGGGAGGGAGGGAGGGAGGGAGAAGCTGAAACATGAAAAGACGAGATGAGATAATTTTATTTATGTAAAATACATGTGTACCAAGGTTAAAAATAAGAGGAAAAGATAGATCAATATCTGCTGATACAGATATTCATGGTATGTTGATAAGTGTAAAAGTAGCAGCATGTTTATGTGCACATGTGCTTTTATATTTTGTGTGAGCCAAGGTAAGGTCTGAAAAGTCTCAACCACTGTTGGCTCAGGGATGGTTGCTTGTGAAAGGTAGGGAGTTAGCAGGCGAGTGGAGATGGTTATTGTGATTTTAGCTCTAAATAACAGAAACTTGTCTGACAGGAGCAGCAGCCCACACAGACTAAGACAATCATTATACTTACCAGGAAATTGAGGATTTAGAGTGATTGAATAAGGTTAAGGTCACAATAACTTATTTAAGTCACAGATCTGTTTGACTTTACAGCCCAAACTCTGAACCACTTCTCTACACTGCATCCATAAAATTTCATGCTGTGGTGGGGGTAGGACAGATGCAGAATCTGGAATCCTGGGTCTGGTATACCTAACACTTAGTAATTAGTGCTGGTTACATAGAGATATAGGTGTGCTTAATGTGCTTAGGTATATGTTAGCATTTAGCATTATGTAAAAAGAATAATGAAGACTTCTGAGTTTTTTCATGTATGTTTTCAGTTTCTTCTTATTTTACAAGGTAGTATTTCTGTCAGTTTGAATATGTCACAGAAACAAATGTTATATGCTTTTCATAAATATTTTCATTCATTTTAACAAAATGTAAAGTCAGTCTCTCTTTTTTTCAAGGAAACTAATCTCATGCTGAACTAAGAAAAATTGGTTTTGCTTATGTTTTGCAGACTTTGACTAATGACATGAATACAGATGATGAAATTGAATATGTAGAAGAAAAGGAAAGCTACATCTGTGCAGTGTGTCTGGATGTTTATTTCAACCCATACATGTGTTACCCTTGCCACCACATCTTCTGTGAGCCCTGCTTACGGACTCTTGCCAAAGACAATCCTGCAAGCACTCCCTGCCCACTATGTCGGACAATTATTTCCAGAGTCTTTTTCCAGACAGGTAACTGTTCCCTTTCATTAACATGATTGCCTCTGTATTCTCTTTGTTTCAGATCTTAAGGTATTTTATAAACTATTATGAGAAAGTTATTGAAAATCATACACAATGTAACATAATTTGTTACTCTCCCTCCAGTTTATAAAACAGTGCTTGCCCAACTCATAGAACTCTGTTAGAATCATAGGTAAGAATAGTTTCTCATCTTTAATCCCTTACTCTATGCTGAGGTCTTTTCTAGAACATCCTAAGTAGCTATTTTTTAGTCATTACGTGGACTTCTCCAGTGTCAAGGATATTCCATTGAAATCTGAAGCAGCCCTGTTGATTGTTTATTACTCATATCTGCCTTCCACTATTACGCATTCTTTGGCCCTTGTTATTTTCTCTGGAGTATCAGAGGATATATCTGTAAATATCTGAGAAAAACTAGTATGCCTTCCCCCACACTCCAGATCATCTCAACCTTCTTATTGTTCTTAAGGTCTTTCTTCTTGAATGAGAAGAAAGTAAAATTGGAGCAAGGATTTATTTGATTATCATACAAAGATGGAATATAAAACAGTATTTAAAACATACTATAGATACAGAGACAAAGAAGTATCGAACAGATTGTCAAATTTCAGCGGGAAGGCAGGGGAGGGTTGGGGGGGCGGGGAAGTAAGAGATCAAAGGATTTGTATGCATGCATATAAGCATAACCAATGGACACAGACACCAGGGGTGTGAGGGCATGTGCCAGGATGTGGGAGAGGCCAGAGGGAGGTCAATGGGGGAAAAAGGAGACATATGTACTACTATTTGTAATGCTCTAAACAATAAATACACAAATAATAAATAAATTAATAATAAAAATAAATTAAAAAATAAAACATACTAATAAAGAGAGAAAAAGCTAATGAATGTGGATCATAGAGAACTGCCAAGAAAAGAGGGAAGAATGATAGAGGAGAACATTTCCTAAATGTTCAAGGAAAGAATGTCTATCTCCACATTCTCGCCTCAACCACAGAGGATTTGGTGGGGATCAAAGTAAGTACAGTAAATTGGAGAAAACACATGGTACATTTTACTTCCTTAAAAGAAAATCCAAGGACCCACCTGCAAGGGAGAATCAGATTTTGAAGATAAGCTTTGAGTAGCATAACCCAGCCAGCTGCATGACAACTTGCAAACCTGGTTTTAGGCTCAGTAATTAAATCATGAAGAGAAAATAAAGCTACACCTCTTTGATCTGCCCAGTGCACATAGACTGGAGAACAAAATCCCTGAACTGAGCTTGGGCAGACCTGGGGATGAAAGGAGACAAAAGGGCATGTCAAGCATAGTGACTCTGCCCAGTAGAGAAATGTGATTGGGACATTAAGCTGTCATCAGTCTCACTAGGAAGATTACTTTCTCTCTCTCTCTCTCTAATTCTTTATTGTTTCAAGTATTACATGTGTGTCCTTTTCCCCCCATTGCCCGCTCCCCCACTCCCAAGCCTTCACCACCCATTGTCTGTGTCCTTGTATTATGCATATACGCATATGAGTTCATTGGTTGATCTCTTACCCCCTCCAGCCTCCCCTGCCTTCCCTCTGAGGTTTGACGGTCTGTTCGATGCTTCTCTGTCTCTGGATCTATTTTTGTTCATCAGTTTATGCTGTTGATTATATTCCACAAATGAATGGAATCTATCTTTCTCCAGCTGGCTTATTTCACTTAGCCAGCTGCATGACAACTTGCAAAATATTGCAAATGGTAAGTTTTTTTTTATAGCAGCATAGTATTCCATTGTGTAGGTGTACCACTGTTTTTTAATCCACTCATCTGCTGATGGGCACTTAGGCTGTTTCCAAATCTTAGCTATTGTAAATTGTGCTGTATGAACATAGGGGTGCATATATCCTTTCTGATGGGTGTTTCTGCTTTCTTGGGATATAGTCCTGGAAGTGGGATCACTGGGTCAAATGGAAGTTCCATTTTTAGTTTTTTGAGGAAACTCCATACTGTTCTCCACAGTGGCTGCACCAGTCTACATTCCCACCAGCAGTTCAAGAGGGTTCCTTTTTCTCCGCATCCTTGCCAGTACTTGTCAGTTTGTTGATTTGTTGATGGTAGCCATTCTGACAGGTGTGAAATGGTACCTCATTTTTGTTTTGATTTGCATCTCTCGGATGATTAGTGACTTTGAGCATGTTTTCATATGTCTTTCGGCTTTTTATATGTCCTCTTTCGAAAAGTGTTTCGGTCCTTTGCCCATTTTTTGATTGGACTATTTATCTTCCTTTTGTTAAGATGTATGAATTCCCTATAAACTCTGGAGATTAGACCCTTATCAGAGATAACATTGGCAGGTATGTTCTCCCATGCAGTGGGCTTTCTTGTTGTTTTGTTGATGGTTTCTTTTGATGTGCAGAATGGGCAGATCACTCTTTCTTTCCTTGGGAAGAACAAGTAAAGGATGGAGACAGTGAAGAAAGCAGTTCCATGAGAGGGCAGGAGCTCACTGGAGCTTCCTCATTTCTGGCTTATATTAATGTGGGGAAAAGCGGTTCTTTTCTAATACCAGATCCCTTATTGGGATCTTTGGAATGAAAGAAGTGGAGGTACCAATGACATCCCTTTCTCAATATTATCTCTGGCTATCTGTATAAGAAAGCATTTACTAGAAGCCTGTTTTAGTAAGAAGCTTTTAGACCATTTACACAGCAATTTAGACAGATGTTGTCCCTGCCTTTCATGATCTAATTTAACACTGATAATTATTTTAAAATTGCTTTCCCTAACATCTTAAAGCAATGATGATTCAAGAGTCTTTTGATTCATTTATCAAAACAGCAAAGCTATAATTACCTTTATTTTCAAAATCAGTTTTTTCTAATATAAATCATATTGAGAATACATATTCCACTAGAATAAGTATTTGGTTGTGTACTGTAATATAGAAGCTGTCTGTAATAAAGGGACTTTCCTACTTAATTATTTATACCCTACCTCAAAAGAATTTGAGGTGCTTTAAAAGATATAATCAATGAAATAGCAGCACAAGGGAATGTAATAAATGAAATGGAATACAAAGACCAGGTGAGAGTGGATGGGCTGATAAATAAGCCATATGGCCTTATATTATAACTACAATTAGATATGAACTATTTGGTTTTAAATAATCTGGCTGCCTAAGGAAAATTAAAAGTATGTACACAATTAAATGATTCTCATGATTCATGAAAAGAAACAGCATTTCCTAAAAGTGAGCAAAGGTTTTTCTGGCACTTTAAAGGGAATTTTTCATGTGATTTCTCCCTAGAGGATATATTAGAAAAGCTGATACTGCATTTGCTCTGAGGATTTTTTAAGGACATCACCTACTCAGTATCCTCAGGTTTTGCATCTGCAGATTCAACCAACCATGATCACTCCTGAGCCTCACATGATTTTACTCTAGCTATTCTATTGCTACATCCCTAACACATTATTATTCCCCCCCCTTCTTTATGTGCCTTCTATTTCCATCTTTTAGTCTGCAGTCTTCTTGAGGGCAGGAGATATGTCTTATCCATCGCTGCATCCTCCGCGTCTGGCGAGTATCTGACGTAGAAGCTTCACAGTAGATGCATGTCCTATGTTGACATAATCAAAGTTGCCGCAAATGTGAATTTGGGAGAATTACGTTTGGCTTGACTTATAAAGAAAATTGAATTTAGTTTTGTCTTCACTGTCTTAAAGAGATGACTATATTACCAAAATACTACAACAATTATTTTTGTGTGCTTGCCATTTTACTCAAATTAATGTTTAAAAATAGTTTGCTTTTGCTTTATTCTAGAACTGAACAATGCCACAAAAACATTCTTCACGAAAGAATATTTGAAAATAAAACAAAGCTTTCAGAAATCCAGCTCTGCAAAGTGGCCCCTACCGAGCTGCAGAAAGAAAGCATTCCATCTTTTTGGAGGTAAGGAAACTAATTTTTTTTTAAAGGTCTGCTAACTTTGTACAAGCTTCCTTTTTAACGCTGTTTTCTTCCTGCCTTAACAATGTTACCGGAAACATATTTCTGAATTGATCAATTATAAGTAAGGATTTTGCTGAAAGCTACAGGCGTACATATGAAGATAATAGAAACTATGCAATACGAGCATTAATTGGGAGAAACTCATTAAATTTACTTTGCCTGTGGTCAGTAATGTTTAATGTGTAGGTGATGAAATGCGTCTCTAAAGTGAGAGATTTGCTAGTTAGGTTAGTATTTTACAGTTGTCTCACAAGATTAGGACAAGTGGGAAGTGGCAGAGCCTTGTCTCAGGGGCGTGCAGTGGACTAGGAAGACCAGTCTCTGTGTTCAGGTCTAACTAGCTGTTTGGCCGAGGGATAGCATTGACACTTCTTCTTTTGTTTCTGTCTTCTGATCTGTTAGATGGGAATAATTATATCTGCCCTGTCTGATTAGTGGAGTTGTTATAAGGATCAAATGAGCTAATGTGAAAGCACTTTCTAAATTATAACTAATTGCACTACATAGATAGAAGGAATTATCAAAATAAGGGCAAGGCAATCTATAATACCTTTTCCACCTTTGAGAATTTCTTACTGTTTATACAGTAACAAATGATCATACAATATGAATTTAAAATATAATTTCACCTTTTATAAAACCATGGTATGTCAGAGAATGATCCATTGTGCAGTTTTAGTACTTGCCCTTGATATTACAGGGTCTGGGTGGGAAGGGTTAGATGTGGAATATGGAGAACTGTGATCTTCAGGGAACAGGAGGGACTTTTGTAAAGAAGATGGATAATAACACAGCAAGGACATCGACCAAAAGGAGAAAGAAACAGAGCCTGCATGCTTGAGGTAATCAAATAAACTGATTTACAAACTCCCTAAGGTTTAAAGAAAGTAGTTTAAGGATCAAATATAACTTTATACAGTGGTTGAATGAAGAAAGTAGTTTAAGGACATTATATAAGCACATATATTTTAAAGTGGTTAGTATCTGTAGAAACTCATTATCCACAGAATTGAGATAAAAATATTTTAAATGTATCACATTTTGCCCCAAATACGAAATCAAATATAAGAAAAATCAGTCTTACTTAAGGGATTTCATACTAAAGAGGAGAAAATTTGTAATATGAATTATGTGTTTTAAAATATTCCTTTGTATCCTACCTTCTACCATACACCCAAATTTTAAAAAAGAATGAAGCACCTTTGTGATCACCCCATAATTTCCTCCATCTTTTTGTATTTGTGGGTGCTGACGCTATAATTTAAACAGTTACTTCTTTGTGGCTTCATCTCATTTGTCCTCCACACAGGAGTTCCACAGAACTCAAGTTTTTATGGAGGAGGTTCAAAGTAGCTTTATTACACAACCTAACTTAAGCAATAGGTTACTGTTAGGAGCTCAGGGAGAGCCCAGCTGTCAGGCTCAGTCAAAACTGAGAGTTAAGCCTTTAACCACTTGGTGCCATGCTACAAGAGTCTAAAACAGAAGGAAATGCGAAGTCCCCCTCCCAACAACCCCCTCCCTCCGTTCCATTTCCCCGCTGGAACCACACCCTGGTCCAGGCTCAGGTGGATCAGCACAGAGGTGGGGATCATCTCACTGCTGAGGGAGTTCTGATCAAAAGGCACTGGCAGTTTTATGGACCCTGAGGTTTGTAAGGGCTTTTTGTTGTTGTTTTTAGAGGATATTTTTAGTGGGGTTGAGGGGGTGGGAAATGAGAAGGGCTAGGAGTGGAAAAGTACTGGGTACTAAGAGTCAGAAAAAATGTCTTCAGGCTTCCCCCTTCTCCCCTGCAAAGAGAGCTCAGCAGAGAAGCCCTCTGCCCACGGCCTCACATGAAGGACCTGGGTAGGAATGCAGGCGCTGGGACTAGGATGTCAGTATGTGAACGAGCATCAGTGGCCAGGAGGCCTGAGGCCTTGACTGCAACTCCTTCAGAGACGATATGCCCTGGCCTGGCCGTACACCAAGACTGGTGTGGGAGGGCACCTCTCCCCTGCGAGGCCTGCCAGGTAAAGCCTCTGTAGTTGCCACACACAGGATTTTAATCACACGCTGGACTCCTCCGTTGCCAGGATTACTGTGACCCTTCTGTATTTCTTTGTTTGCTTTCTGTTCCCTGAATTTTGTGTCTATCATTTCTTTATATAACTATACATGTGTATACTTAAATTCATTTAACATTGGTTGTTTTTGAACATTTACCATGTTAATGTATATATTCTTCTATATATGCTTTGACACTCAGCATTATGTTTCTTGGATTCATCCATTTCAGGAAGTATAACCACATCCATTTATGTTTACTGCTATACTGTTGTTCATCGTGTGGATATGGCACCATTTATCCATTCTTCCTGATGATGAGCAGCTGAGCTGTCCAGGTTTTTGTTGTTATAAACAATGCTGCTATTACCATTGTTTCATCTCCTGGAGCATAAGAGTTCCTCTAAAATATATTCCAGTAGAAAACTGCTGGGTCATAAGAAAAGCATATCTTTAACTTAATTACCTAAACCAAACCATTATCACCAGCTTTGTGTACCACATTTGATATTTTCAGTCCTTCAGCTTTTGATGGTCTGAAAGGTATAAAATGAGATCTCATCAGCATTTTAATTTCTCTAATTACTAATAGGAATTGAACATACTTTTATATGTATATTGGGCAATTGAGTTTCTTCAGCTGTGATACTCATTTATGAATTCTGTCCATTTTTCTATTGTGTTTTTCTTGTCGATTTTTGAGAGTTTTTAAAATATTTATGGTGACTCCTTTTTCTGTTAATTATATGAATGGCAGCTGTGGTCTTTTCACTTTATATCTTCCAATGACTTATAGTTCTTCATCATCTTTCTGGTGTGTATTATCTCCTTAAGAAATTCTTTATCCATTTTCTGTGTGTTTTTTAAATAGACTTAAAGGTCTTTGATTTGTGGTGGCGGTGTTTTATAGGATTAGGAGAAGGAGAGTTGCTGTATTGTAAGTAGGGATCCAACTGCTTTGGGAATTTTTCTGTTTAATTTTTTTCTAACCACCATTTATTAAAAATAATTTATTTCCCTACTGATCCACAATGCTAATATGTCATATTTTAAATTCCCATTGTGTGGGTCTATTTCTGAGATACCATTTTGTCTTAATTGCTAAACTTTTATGTCTTGACATCACCTTTTAAAAACTTGTTTTTCTGTAAGAGAGCCTTGGCTTTTCTTTTTTCTCTGAGTTTTAAAACTAGCTTGTCAGGTTCTATGAAAAACTATGTTGGATTGAGTGAGGGAGGACCTATTCAATGTATTAGTCAATTGAGGGAAAATTGACACCTTTTAGTAATAGCTTTCCCTATCCACTCACTGTTTTTTCTCCTTTTATTGAGATCCTCTAAATCTTTATGTCTTACTAGAGGCCCGGTGCACGAAATTCGTGCACGGAGGGGGGTTCTCCCTCAGCCCAGGCTGTACCCTCTCCAATATGAGACCCCTCGAGGGATGTCTGACTGCCCGTTTAGGCCCGATCCCACTGGACATCCCCAGTCGGACATCCCTCTCACAATCCAGGACTGCTGGCTCCCAACTGCTTGCCTGCCTGCCTTCCTGATTGACCCTAACTGCTTCTGCCTGCCAGCCTGATCACCCCCTAACCACTCCGCTGCCAGCCTGATTGATGCCTAACAGCTCCCCTGCCAGCCTGTTTGCCCCCAACTTCCCTCCTCTGCCGGCCTGGTCACTCCTAACTGCCCTCTCCTGGAGGGTTGATCACCTCCAACTGCCCTTTCTTGCAGGCCTGGTCCCTCTCAACTGCCCTCCCTTGCAGGGCTGGTCCCTCACAACTGCCCTCCCTTGCAGGCCGGGTGCCTCCCAACTGCCCTCTCCTGCTGGCCATCTTGTGGTGGCCATCTTGTGTCCACATGGGGGCAGGATCTTTGACCACATGGGGGCAGCTATATTGTGTGTTGCATTGATGATCAATCTGCATATTATTCTTTTATTAGATAGGATAGAGGCCTGGTATAGGGGTGGGGGCCAGCTGGTTTGCCCTGAAGGGCGTCCCGGATCAGGTGGGGGTTCCCTTGGGGTGTGGGGCGGCCTGAGCGAGGGGCCTGTGGTGGTTTGCAGGCTGGCCACGCCCCCTGGTAACCCAAGCCGAGGCCCTGGTATCTGGAATTTATTTTCCTTCTACAATTGAAACTTTGTAGCCTGGAGCGGAGCCAAGCCAAGCCTGGGGCTCCCTCCGAGGCCGCAGCCATTGTGTTGGGGTTATAATTGAAACTTTGTTGCCGTAAGTGGGTGAGCCCGGCCAGGGTGTGTGGAAAGCTTTGCTTCCCCTGTTGCCGGCGGCAACCCTGGCCTGCTCTCTCAAGTTCCATTCTGCTGCCATTTGTTTGAATTTGTTTACCTTCTATAATTGAAACTTTGTAGCTTGAGTGGAGGCTTAGGCCTGGAAAGGGCAGGCGGAAAGCTTGGCTTCCTCTGTTACCTAGGAAACCTTGCTCTCTGTGGCTGTAGCCATCTTGGTTTGGGTTAATTTGCATACTCGCTCTGATTGGATGGTGGGCGTGGCTTGTGGGTGTGTCGGAGGTATGGTCAATTTGCATATTTGTCTATTATTAGATTAGATAGTAAAATCTTATCATTTTCTTTACAAATGTCATACACATTTTTAGATTAGAGATATACCCATGTACTTGCTGTGGTGGTGTTCTCCTCTTTTTCTGAACATTGGGTACAGAGGAGAGTTGTGCCAGTCCTACTTCTTCATTTATGACATACCATCATCACTAGACTGCACTAGACTGACCCCAATCCTACTTTCCATGAGGTTGGGTTTATTTAACATCTTTTTGTTTGTATTCCTATATAATGTGCACTATTGTTTTCTGTGCATATATTTTTAATTTATGGAAATGGGAGGGATGGTTTGTTTTTGCTTGAGCTTGCCTTTGTATCCTTTTTAAAGAACAGAGCCACACCAGTATTATATGTGTACAGTTATATTGCATTTGCAGACTAAAATTGCCATGCTGTGAAAGTTGGTGTTTTTAATTTTCTTCCCTTTTTATTGTTTTATTATATTTTAAAATTTTTTCGTTTTGGTTTTGTATGAAAGAGAGATTTAAAAGGTTTGATTCCCACCCTGTTTCTTATCTTTTCCACTTAGCACTAGACTTTTAGATCCATCCAGGTGGCTATGTGTACCTCTAATCTGTGGGTTCTAATTAATGCTCTACTGAGATGTGTATCTACCTCATTTTTCCTCTGTTCACTGACTGGAATCCAAAATACCTCTAACTCCCTGCCACTAAAATAACACTAATGATATCGTCGTGTAGACTGTGTGAATATTTATTTGGTGTATAAACTTAGGAGCAGAATGTCTGGGTCATAGGATATGAATATAATTAACTTCACTACATAGTACCAAGAGTTCTCCCTAATAACCAGTATAATTAACAGTGCGTGAAGGTTGGGGGAAAATTAGAACTATGGAAAATGACAAATTTGGCAGAGAATGGGAATTAAGAACCTCGTTGCTATTTTATTTTGCATTTTTTCTGATCTCTAATAATTTGAGATCCCTTCAAATGCATGTCAGCTTGTTAGATGCCTCTTTTGTAACTGCTTTCTTCATCTTCTTTACCCAGTCATCTATGGATGTTCACCTAGGTTGCTTCCATATCTTGGCTGTGGTAAATAATGCTGCAATGAACATAGGAGTGCATATATCTTTTCAAATTGGTGTTCTCATTTTCTTTTGATAAATACCCAGTAGTGGAATTGTTTGGTCGTATCGTATATCTTTAGTTTTTTGAGGAATCTCCATACTGTTTTCCATAGTGGCCGCACCAGTTTTCAGTCAGACCAACAGTGCATAAGGGATGCTATTTCTCCACATCCTCACCAACACATTTTATTTGTTCATATTGTGGTAACAGTTCTGACTGGTGTTAGATGGTATGTAATTGTGGTTTTGATTTCCGTGATGATTAGTGATGTTATCTGTTTATAGGGTTTAGGGGGCTTTCAAAGAAAACCATCATATCTGTAAAGACAATTTTATATATTTCAATCTAATATGCATACTTTTCCCTCTTTTTTCTTGCTATACTTTCTAAGTTAGGGCTTCTGTTTGATTTTCCATAAAAACAGTGATGGCAGCATCCCTGATTTGAAAAGGAATGCTTTTATTTATCATTTAGTAGAAGTTGCTGTGTATTTTGGAGGTTTTAAGAAAGCTATATTCATTCCCAGTTTGCTAATAGATTTTGTTGAATGAATATTTAATTTTGTGAAATAGTTTCAGCATTTCATGGTTATAATCAGTTTTCTAATGTTACAGTGCTGTTGTATTTCTGGGATAAACTCAATGTAATCATTTTTGTGACTTTTACATCTGTATTAGTATGTTTTCTTTTTTGATATTCTGCTTTGTCAACATCTTGAGTCAGTTTATATAATTTATCTTTTAGGAATTTGCTCATATTTTTTGTTTTAAAATTTGTTAAAAATTTCTATAATGTATATTTTAATCTCTCCTTTATTTATAATTATATTCTCTTTGTAGTCTTACTTATGCCCTGTTTTTTTTCCTGATCTTGTCAATATTATTTTTAAATAACCAATTTTTTAAATTAACTGAATTGTATTTTTTTCTCCTATTTCATAACTTCTGCTCTTCATTAAATCCTTTCTGCTATTTTCTTTGGATTTATTCTGTCCTTTTTATACCCTATTAAGGTGGCATTCTAGATTGTTAATTTTTTAAAATGTAAAAAGATAAAAATTATTTAAAACTATATATTTCCTCAGTAATTTTATACATTACATGTACTATTTTTATTATTCTTCATTTCTAATTATTTTTTTCATAAGAAATTAACTACATTTAATTAGATATTGATTGAATCATCTTCTTTAAAAATGATATAAAATTGGGATATTTGAAAACTGGGATTGTGATTTTCATAGTTAATCCATACTACTCCACATGCCATACCATCCATGCCATGTTAATTGTGTCCCCAAGAAAGCTTCTGTTCAGCTTAGTATTCTGAGGTTGGTAGAAGGAAGTAGTGCATAGGGGGATCTTAGAGGAAAGAATGGACATCCCCATAGATTCCTTTGGCTCTACAAAATTAGTGTCCCTTTCACAAAAACAAAACATTTTGACATAGTTTTAGATTTTCTAGCCAGAGAAGCTCGTATAAACTCTCCCTGAATTCATTCAGCTATTGAGCTCGCTCACTTACCTCGCATGGACTCATTCCTTCTCACCCTACCAAGTAGTGTCTCAGATATTGATGAGTAAGCAGATGTGTTTTAAATTTTTTCTTTTTAAAATACATATTTATGTATTTCTACATAAAAAGAGTAAATTGAAAGGAATGGAAACATTCTAGGTAAATGTGAGCTAGCCTTTACATCTCTTCTCAGGTACCAGTTGCACTGATGGCTCTGTGAATCCTAGTTCTTTCCCCTGGAGTGTCTACCACTTCCAGGAATTGCATCTCAGTTACCAGTATCAAGTTGATGTATTCCCAGCCATGTTAGTTGGTTCCCTAAAGAAAAATGACATAAGTATATAAATATAAGTATACCTATAATATTAATATAGTATATATAAAGCAAATAAGCTAACAGATTTTACTAAGATCTTTTTGCCAAAAAAACAAACAAAACAAATATGAAAAATACTTCCATGCTGTTGAATTCTTTTCTAAATATACTCAAGTCAAAGAAATTGGGGGGAGGGGTCGTCATGATTTAATATTCCATGCACGTTTGCGTACTAAAATGCTGGCGTCTGATATATATTTAAGACAAATCCATCTATTTCTTGTAAAAGCCTAGGGAATTATTTTTATTTGATCATTAATTTGCCTGAAGGTGTTAGATTGATTCTGCAAGTTTAAACATGCCCAGTATAAATGAAGGAATATCCACATGGAAAAGAATAGAAAACAAAATAGTACATGCTCAACCAGCAGGAGTTTGAATATAACCCAGAAATCTGTCTTCCTAGAAAGTTTGAGGTAAGTCAGAGAGATTTTTAAGTGTGCCCTAGACTTGGTGTGCTGCATTTTAGCAGAAAGTGCATTAAACCTCCAATGAAATGAACAATTTTGTTCACTTTTTTTTTTTTTCATGAGGGAAGAGAAGAGCTAAGGTTTTGTTTTGGAAGCAAAACTGTTCTGGGTATTAATTTCTGTTGTTTCACACTTACGACCTCGAATGAATCCCAAAGGCCCTGGTCCTATCCCAGGCCTCTTAAATCAGAACCTCAGGAGATGGGCTCCGAATAGCAGCAGGATGCAAAGCTGCGCAGGAGATTCCACTGTGCAGGCAAAGTGCCAAGATACATTGAGAAGTGGCTGGGACTTGTGACTGAGTCACAGAATTGTGGACTCTGGATGTAAAGGTACAGGTCTTCAGGCAGTAACCTCTCTATATTACTACAAAGAATGAATTAATCAGATAGAATACAATGTTATAAAGGAGATGAGTGGTGTTTGTGTTACACTGAAATGATGTTAACTCTGGCAGTACAGTGATGGTTTAATAGTGCATAGCAATTATCCATTTGGTTTGGATAGCAAATACAAGTTTAATTGAAACTACGGTGCAAATATCAGAAATCTGCACAAATTAAGTTTAGCCAATATGCTGAGAACACCACCTCTCCAATAAAAATGTCATGGGATTTGGGAGACCACAAAGTGTTTAGCACTTTAATATTAGATCTAAAGCACTAACTCCATCATCTGTTAAAAAAAAAAAGTCATACTTAAAAATCTCTTAAATGAGGGTTATCAAGGAAGTACTGAGAGAGGAAGAGAAGTTCCAGGAAGAGGCAGTCCCAGCTTCTCTCCTTTGGGGACATGAGGAGTACACTCACGATCTGAGGATATGCTTGAAAGTTCCAGGCCTTTTTTGTCAACTGGTGGAGCTACGGCTGTGATTTACATACCAAAGCTTACCCACATCTTTCATTTTTACAGTGTACATGAAGTAGACTTATTTATTACTAGAGGCCCAGTGCACGAAATTCAGGGGCGGGAGGTCCCTCAGCCCAGCCTGCACACTCTCCAATCTGGGACCCCTTGGGGGATGTCCGACTGCTGGTTCAGGCCTAAACCTGCAGTCAGACATCCCTCTCACAATCCTGGACCGCTGGCTCCTAATTGCTCACCTGCCAGGCCCCCCTCTGCAAGCCAGGTCGCCCCCAACTGCCCCCCACCCCGCCGGCCTAGTCGCCCCTAACTGTACCCCCTGCCAGCCTGGTCGCCCCACGCAGCCTGCTGTTCAGTCATTTGGTCGTTGCTCGTTAACCCCCCTGCCAGCCTGGTCACCCCACGCAGCCTGCTTGTTCAATTGTTTGGTCGTCCCTCACTAACCCCCCTGCTGGCCTGGTCATAGGCAGCCATCTTGTGAGGGTCAGTTTGCATATTACCTCTTTATTATATAGGATTGCTTAAAACAGGTAAATATTAAATGAGATGTATGACCACAAATTCCAACAGTTATTAGAGTATTGGCTCACTAAATTAATAGGATAATATGAAAATATTTACCTGCACCAGCAGTATCAGTCTTGTGTTATAATTAACCAAAACAGTTTAGGATATTTTAAACAGAAACTTCACAACTGTGCTGGCAATGAAGTGGCTTTTATTAGCAAAGTCGTACCCTACGTACATGTTTTAACTTCTCTAAAATTGTATTGTAGTAATTCAAGGTTTTGTTGAGAACTTTTAGATATTACTGTTTTGTGAACAATTCTATATTGCATTATCACTTAAAATCTATACTGTATTTCTAAAATATTTTATAGGTAGATTACAAATAATGTAAGGTTATATATAAATTAAAGATGTTATGGTATAATCTGAAAATATATCTGAAAACATTTAGTTTATATCCCATTAATTTTTCTTTATTACTGCATTTAAATATCCTTTTCCTAAAATAGCAGAGAGAGAAAACAGTAACATATGGCACAGGGGTGGTTTTTTTGTTTGTTACTTTTTTACTGATCTGAGAAAATGAAAGGCCATAAGGA
Source organism: Eptesicus fuscus (assembly GCF_027574615.1). Lineage (NCBI taxonomy): Eukaryota > Metazoa > Chordata > Mammalia > Chiroptera > Vespertilionidae > Eptesicus > Eptesicus fuscus. Next base: position 79,947,715 of record NC_072476.1, on the reverse strand, counting down.
TAATTTCTCAAAACAGTCCAAAGAGAATTTAAAAGATGTCTCTTTAAAATGACTAGAAATTTTTAGTTCACTCTGATATATATGTACATATTATGCTTTCAAGTCATTTTATTCTACATTACTTATGTGATATGTCCTAAGATTTCACACAGAACAAAAAATAAGGTTACTAGTTTAGTTTAAAAGCGATTATACAAACCCACACCTGAAACCTTTATGTTCATGTTGACCAATGTCACCCCAATCAATTTAATAAATAAATATAAAAAGGAGATTATACAAACAACTGGTGGCCAAATATGAGGCTTTTCAAGCTGATTTGTCCTGATACCAAGGCCAGATATGGACACTACAAGAAAAGTAAACTACGGGCCAATATATCTGATAAATATAGATCCAAAAATTCTCAACAAAAGACTAGCATACCAAATTCAGTGGCTCATTAAAAGGCTCATTCACCCTAATCAAGTCAGATTTTTCTGGGATACATGGATGGTTCAACATGTGCAAATCATTCAATGTGATAAATTACAATAATAGAATGAGAATATGATCATCTCAATGACTCAGGAAAAGCACTTGTCAATATTCAACATTTGTTCATGATAAAAACGAAGCAGGTATAGGAGAAACATGCTTCAACATAATGAAGGCCATATATGACAAGTCAACAGCTAATAATACAGGGTGGGGCAAAAGTAGGTTCACAGTGGTTTGTAGGGAAAATAATACAAGAGTAAACACTATTTGCATACTCACAACTGTAAGCCTACTTTTGCCCCACCCTGTATCCTCAGTGGTGAACGCTTTTCCTCTAAGATCAGGAATAGGACAAAGGTGCCCACTTGCCACTTTTACTCAACATATATTGGAAGTTCTAACCAGAGCGAGGTCTGAGAAAAAAATTAAAGGCATCAGAATGGGAAAGGAAGAAGTAAAATGGTCTCTGTTTACAGAAGCATGGGTTTTTTTAATGTAGAAAATCCTAAAGAATCAACCGAAAACAATAGTTGAACTAATCAATGTAGCAAAGTTGGAAGATACAAGATGAACATGCAAAAATCAGTAGTGTTTCTGTACACTAACAACAAATTTTCTGAAAATACAGAGTAACAAATGCTGGTGAGGATGTGGAAAAAAGAAAACCTGTGTATACTTTTGGTGGGAATGTAAACTGGCTCAGCCCCTAGGGGGAACAGTAAGGGGGTTCCTAAAGCAGTCCTACTTCTGGGCATATGTAGCTGAAGGAAACACAAATTATCTTGAAGAGATATCTGTGTTTCCATGTTCATTGAAGCATTATTTACAATAGCCAAGGTATGAAACAACCAAAGTGTCCATTGATGGATAAATGGAACACTCATCATTTCTGATTGGGATGTAAAATGATGCATCCCACTATGAAAACAGTTCGTAGTTTCCTCAAAAAGCTAAACATAAAATCACCATATGATTCATCAGGTGTACTCCTGAGGATATGCCCAAAAGAATTGAAAACTGGGACTCAAGCAAATACTAGTATGCCAATGTTCTTTGCAGCATTACTCACCATAGCCAAAAGATGGAAACAAGCCAAATATCTATAACAAATTAATGGATAAACAAATGTGGTACATACATACAATGGAATATATTCAACCATAAAAAGGAATGAAGTTCTGATATGTGCAGCAATATCAGTGACTCTTGAAAACATTAAATGAAATAAGCCAGACACAAAAGGATGAATATTGTATGATCCCACTTATATGAGATACCTAGAATAGTCAAATTCATAGAAACGGAGAGTACATTTGAGGTTACCAGAGACTAGAGAGAATAGAGAATTGGGTCATTATCCTTTAATGGCTAGAGAGTTTCTCTTCACAGTAATGAAAATTTTTTTTGAAATAGTAATGATTGTGGCACAACTTTGTAAATGTAATTAATGCCACTGAATTGTATACTGAAAATGGTTAAAATGGTAAATCTGTTATATATATTTTACTACAATAAATATGTTTTTTAATAATGACTTTTCTGCCTGGTTACAGAAACAAAACATTTAAAATTTTTACAATTTAGTCTGATAATTTTATAGACTATATTAAAAATTAAGTGTTATAGAATTATAAGTAATCTGCAACATATTTAACTTATTCAATATAAAGCTTAATTCTGCAGAATTTATATATATTTGACTCTGCAATCCTAAAGCGATAGGAGATAAAGACGAAATTTAAAATCCATTTTGCATTGTTTTCGAGGATATTAACAAAGTAACTCTATACTTACCTGGGATTACAAAAATATCACTCCACCTCTGCTAAGGCCTACTTATATCAATCAACTTTTGGCACGCCAAAATTCTTATGTAATATGAAGAATACAGAGCAGTATAACACCATATTTCAACCTTTGTCCCATTACAAGAAGGATAGGACATATCTCCTTTTCAATACTGATTTCAGGGCTCTGAATTATATATAGTGTCTCAAATATTTTTATAATAATATTCAGTTCCTACTGAAAATGCATTTGAGAGGCTTGATTTGGGACAGTCTCAGATAATATGATAATTATTTATTCCCTTAAGTACATCCTTTTATATACAGGTACCCTTTCAACAAACACATATTGCATACCCACTATAAGCTCTGTGCAAGTTGCTAAAATTTCAAAAATGAATATCTCAAGATAATTGTTGACAGTCTTTCTGTCTTTGGAAAAATCATCAAAATAATGTAGGTTACTTTATGGATTTTGATAGCAAATATAAATTTGGACCATATTCTCTGGGAAAAATAAGTCATGGCCTTGTTTTTTCTCAGATATGAGAGAAATTGTGAGATAATTATGTTTACAAAGTAAAATTTATGGAGAAGCAGGAGTACCTGTTTCAGATTCTGGAAGGCTGATTCTTCTTTAATTCTTCCAATTGCATGGATGCTTGCAGAAGACCCGAGACGAGACTTCTGGGTCAGAGACAAGGACCGTTTATTACTCACAGCAGTAGCCAGAGCAGCAGCATTTGTGATGTGCACTCCTCTTACAGAGTCTTACCAACAGGGCCAGATGCTATCTACACATGTGGTGGAGTGCATTACCATGGAGAGCTCTAAGCTTACAAAACTCAAATAATTTCTAACAGGCATTTACTGTGCTGTTCTTAGGCTATAAACCAAACCTTCACAGAGGGATATACTATCTCCCAAGACTATTTATTATAGAAATATTTCTCAAAAGCAATACAGAACAAAGGCAGTCAGTACCTCTGCTTGCAAGATATAGAGATATCCATGGAGAATTGTCACCTCACTGCCAACATGTTTTATGAAGCCAATAAAATCATGATATACAAACCAGGCAAAAATAACATAAAACAGAAATTATAGACCAATCTTCCTTACAGAAATAGGCATAAAGATGTCATAAAAATATACAAAACTGAATTCACTGGTGCATAAAAGCCAATATCATGAACACATGGAGTTTATCCTAGGTATGAAGGAATAAATAATTAGCCTATTATCTGAGACTGTCCTAAATCAAGCCTCTCAAATGATAAAATACTGGAAAATCTATCACTTTATTCATAACTTTAATCTTTTAAAAAGTGTTCAACATTTTTTAAAAAGTCCTATTTGAATTCATCACATTAATAGATTAAAGGGGGGGGGGAGCCATATGAACAGCTTATTAGATACAGAGACACTATTTTGACTTGACCAGATAATGAGTATGGGTAATATTGGCACAAGAATCCAGATTTTCTGATTGCTTGAAGAGTGTGATTTTCACTGCACTATTGTGTAGCCAGAAAAGTATGAAGTATGTGTCGATATTGCGTAATTTACTTTATAGTAGCATAGCTAAAATGTACTAATAGTGAATACTCTTTAAACCATGACAATACGAAACTAATTATTATCAGTTTATCACCAATAGTAGGATGTAGTTAAGTCTGTGTAAAAGTGAATTCCTAGTAAAGAAGCTTCTCACTCCAATAGAAACCTATTGTTGGAATGATATATTAAAATATCTATGTATTGCCCCAGGCAGGTGGTTCAGTTGGTTGAAGCATAATCCCATAAACCAAAAAGGTTTGCAGGCTTGATTTCTGGTCAGGGCAATCATTTAAGTAGATATATAATTAGAAATTGATAAAAAATTAAAGCTCATTTTATTTTAGCTTTCCTAATTTTAATTAATTAGCTAATTTAGCTTTGCTAATTTTACTGTCCCTACCCTTGAAACCCTTAACTAAAAGAGACTTCTCATAGTTACTTATCGCTGAAAAAACTGTCAGGAATAGGAAAACCACTCAGTGAAATTTCATTGTGCTCAGTCCATGGTACCTGTGTTCATAATGCAGCATCCTTTCCGATCACATACCTGAATTTAATGAACTTTAAAATAACATGTTCATACAACTTCTAGGTTTCCACAGACGTGCAGCTCCAGTTACAAGGAGGCAGTTCCCACACGGTGCACACAGAATGGATTACCTGCACTTTGAGGATGATAGCCGCGGTTGGTGGTTTGACATGGATATGGTGATCATCTATATTTATTCAGTGAATTGGATCATTGGATTCATCGTTTTCTGCTTTCTTTGCTATTTTTTCTTTCCGTTTTAGGAATTTACACATCTTACCACAATTGAACAATCACAGATGATGTAAACAACAATTACTTAAACATTTTTTAAGTGTGCTTTGAAATTTTATAATGTTGTATTATATAAAATGTGGGTGTTTATAGAAAGTCTGAAAATAAGTAACTTATTAATGTTTTTCATGTAACAAACTGAACTTTATCTGTCTAGCTCTTAGCAACAATGCACTATGAATTCATAGTTCTTCATTTAGGATTTGTGGGCTCTGATTTTATAGTGTCTCTTTTATTCTTATCTTCATGGTAAAGACTGAGGTTTTCCTCCACTTGTAAGTAGTAAAAATACAAAATGAAATGATAATTTGGATAGATATCAGAAAAAATATTTAGTCATTCACCACTTATTCTCAGGCATATTATATGCATTAAAAATAAACCATATTCTCTGGAACTAATCTAACAGGGTATATTCCATTTTGGTTTCCAGTCATCCCTAATAATGTCCCTTTCTATTACTGAGAAAGTTGACTATCCTTTTTTTACAGGCAGAAAAGTAGCTTTAGTGCAATGTTTTAAATTATTATAAGAAGAGAATAGTAAATATTAAAAGAGACTCTCACCAATAGAAACTTGGAGAGATATATTAACACTTTTCGAATTACAAGATTACTCACCCAAAGAAATTTAAAAAAATTTTTTTGACTGATTTTCAGTAGTCTAAAACAGCAATGCATGTCCAAAATGTAATCAACTTAATGATTCACTTAACTATAAGGTTGTCAAATGTATAGTAAATGTGCAATAAAGAGTGTTTTTTTACATTTTATTGTTGTTATGTGATTTAATGTCTGGAATAAAGAATTGTGGAAATAGGCTTATAGATTTATAGAAAGAAATATTTCTCTGAAATTTATTTTTATTTCTTATTACAATATCCCTTGGAATTAGTTTTTCCCTTATTAAAAACAAATAGGAGATCTTTACTATCCCAGTGTGGGAAGGAATTGGGACAAGTATCCCAATTTTAAGAGTGTGAAACCTGGAGCACAGAGAAGTAAGCTTATTTATTGCAGTCACTCAGATGGTCTTTGTGTAACCTTGGACAAAAGATTTTATTTGGAAATACTAACCCAACATTCCTACACTCTAATGTCCAGTAGGTGAATCTCTCAGTGCACTAAAAATACTACCATCATCCAAACAAATCGGGATGGGTCAGGCTTCTGTAGTTCAGTCTATGAAAATTTTGGCCTGATTACTTACTACTGACTGTATTTTTTTTTCTACTGATTGTATTCGAATAAAAGCACTTACATGATGCTATGTGATGTTTTAAGAAATATGAAAGCATAGCACATATTTTTATTCTAAAACTGTTAGTTTGTGTTTAATATTATATCTGTGAAAGAAAAACAGTAGTGTACATAAGACATCATAAAATTCACAAAGCAGAAAACTACAATTTAAAAACAGATCAATTTTTGCTCTTATGTCATAATAAAATATGTAAATTATGCTTGCAGTCTAGTGACAGGTTACTAATATTTCATTAAAACAATGTTGTTGACAAAGCTCAGTATTACCTTAAAAATGGATATATAGAATCTCTATTACTCAACGAATGATGAAAGGGAAAATATTGTCTTCCTAAAAATATATGTTAGGGCTGAAAGTTTAACAAAACACATATTGAGAGCAATATTTAAAGAATTTTAAAATAAAATTTGCTGCAGTCATTTCCCAAGCAATTCCTGGCTTCTAAGCTCTAGCAAATGTGCCTTCATTCATTTCTTAATTACTTAAAAAGTTAATTTTAATTGTACATGAAGTAAAATAAAATAAGTAGTATTATATATGCATATTTCTCTGAGAAACAATGTTGGTTCCTAATATTAAGTCAGTAGTACCTATTCGTTTATAGATCTGTATCTATAAACTAAATATAAATCCTATATAATAAAAGCCTAATATGCTAAGTGTCCGGTCATCAATTCAACCAATCAAAGCATGCTAATGACATGCTAAGGCCACTCAACTGTTTGCTATGACGTGCACTGACCACCAGGGGGCAGACAGTTGACCGGTCAATCAGTCGCTATGACATGCACTGACAACCAGGGGGCAGACGCTCCAACTGGTAGGTTAGCTTGCTGCTGGGGTCCAGCTGATCGGGACTGAGCAAGATGGGGCGGGGGTGGGGGGTGGGGAGACACGCCCTGGAGCCCTCCCACGGTCTCTCCCCAGCTGGCCAACCTCCCGCGTCCCTCCCCGGCCCAAACCGTGCACTGGTGGGGTCCCTCGGCCTAGCCTGCACCCTCTAACAATCCAAGACCCCTCAGGGGATGTTGGAGAGCCAGTTTCTGCCCAATTCTGCAGGCCAGGCCGAGGGACCCCACTGGTGCACGAGTTTGTGCACTGGGCCTCTAGTATATAATAAATATATATTATATTAAATAACTATAATGTCCTTAAAAATAAAGCATAGTCTGAAGGAACATTTTAAATGGATTGACTATATGCATATTGATTAATAATTTGTTCTGAGAATTAGATCATTTGGCATATTAAAAGTAAATGTGGAAAATTATAAACTTGTCATTTTACTTTAAAATATTTGAAATTTTTATACAAATGGAGTTTACAGCTAAATATTACATACAGCATGTCCTAGGGCTGCTGGCTTATGAGAAGCCAGACAGAACTGGAGTTGAAAAGAAACCATTCTGTTATGTATCACACATTCAATAGATGATTGATAAATGCATAAATAAAATACATGAATGAGCTTTACAGTGAAACAGAAAATTACATATTCTTCTTACTGTCCTTTCTGCACCCTTACCCATGGATGGCAAATATCTGACATGAGTTGATTTTTCCACATCAATTACATAAAACTAACTTTCCAATAAAGAAAAGAAAGGAAAAAAATGAAAATCCTAAAACTAATCAAGGACTACAATATTTGTCTTAATATTATTTAACAATTTTCATTTTTTGAGCTATCACTATCAATAATTTCTACTTTTACTGCACTTAATTATGGTGAAGGCTAATTTTAAACTTTTTCACACATTCATAAAAAATACCCAGATTGAAGTACATTTCTGAATACTTTCAGCAGGTGATTTATTTTTTCATTTTAAAAAAGCAATTCAGCCCAGCTCGTGTGCTCAGTGGTTGATCATTGACCTATAAACCAGGAGGTCATAGTTAGATTCCCAGTTAGGGCACATGCCCAGGTTGCGGGCTCAGTCCCCAGTAGGGGCGTGCAGGAGGCAGCCAATCAATGATTCTCATCATTGATGTTTCTGTCTCTCTCCTCTCTCTCTTCCTCTCTGATATTAATAAAAAAATATTTTTTTAAAATCAAATTCACAAACCAATACCAATTCACTTTATATTTAGCAGAACCTAGGTAAATTTAAATTAGAGAAAATATAAAAGGAATCAGAATTTGTTCATACAAAGTATTGTGGGAAATAAGCATTTCTACCTTTGACAAAGAAGGTACTTATGGAGATTCCTAGGCACTTCACTCTAAACTGTACAAATAGGAAGTTAGTTATATATACTACTGTAAGTTTTTTTCTCGAGTTTATTTTCCACATTAGCATCAGATTAGTTTGATGTTAAAACATAATTTACTCAGTATACAAAAATACCATTTGTATTTCTATACACTATCAATGAGCAGTACAAAATTAAAATTAAGAAAACAATTCCATTTATAGTAGTATCCAAAAGAATAAAATACTTAGGAACAAATTTAACAAAAGAAAGGTCAATAGTTGTAATTTGCAACTACATAACACTGTATGAAGAACTAAATAAATGTTAAGAAATCCTGTGTTGATGGATTGAAAGACTTAAGATGACAATACTTCCCAAATTGATCTACAGATTCAACACAATCCACATCAAATTCCAGATGCCATTCTTGAAAAAAATTGACAAGCTGATTCTGAAACTCATATGAAATACAGAGGACCCAGAATAGCCAAAAGAAACTTGAAAGAAGAGAACAAAGTTGGAAGACTCACATTTCCCAATTTCAAAGCTTACTACAAAGCTACAGTAAACGAGACAGTGTGGTATTGCCGATAAGGATAGAATTATAGATCAATGAAACACAATTGGGATTCTAGAAATAAAAACTTAGATTTATGGTAAATTGATACCAGGCAAGGATGCCAAGACAATTTAATGGAAAAAATAGTCTTTTCAACAAATGGTTCTGAAACAAATATCCATAGAGAAAAGAATAGCGTTAGACCCCTATATTACACCTTACACAGAAAATAACCCAACATGAATCAAAGGCCCATAGGTAAGAGCTGAAACTATTTTTAAACCTTCTTGGGAGAAACATGAGCATAACTCTTTAATCCTGAATTAGGCAGTGGTTTCTTAGTAAGGAAAACAAAAGCACAAGCAACAACAAATTAAAAATTGGACTTCTTGAAAATGAAAAGTCTTTGTGTTTAAAATAACACCATAAAGGAAGCAAAAAGACAAACCACAAAATACAAGAAAATGTGTACCAATCATGTATCTGATAATAGATTTGAATCTAAAAGAGACAAAGAACTCAATAAGGTAAATAACTAAATTTTTCAAAGGACAGAGGATATGATTAGACATTTCTCCAAAAGAGAAATACAAAGGTGAATAAGTACATGAAAAGATGCTCAACATGAATAGCCATTAAGGAAATGCAAATCAAAACTACAATGAGATATCACCTCACACCCACTAGGATGGCTATTATTAAAAAAATAATAATCATAAGTGTTGCAAGGAAGTGGAGAAATTAAAACCCTCAAACACTGCAGGTGGGAATGTAAAGTGATACAAGTCACTTTGGAAAATAGCCTGGCAGGTTTTCAAAAAGTTAAAGTAGAATTACCATCTGACCCAGCAATCCTATGCCTAAGTATATACCCAAGATGAATGAAAACATGTCCACACAAACACTGGTACACACATTTTCTTTTTTGCTCAGTCACTCCACTCCCACAATACCCCATTCCTCCCTCCCACACATATCAGAGCTGTCTGCTCTCTATGAGTCTGTCTCTATTTTGCTTGATAGTTCAGTTTGTTCATTAAACTCCACATATGAGTGAAATCATATGATGCTTGTCTTTCTCTGACTAGTTTATTCCATCAGTAGATAAGTGGATGAAAACAAAAACAACAACAAAAAAGAGGTTACCATTTCGATTCTGGCTCAGGGAACATGCCCTGGTTGCAGGCTCGATCCCCAGTAGGGAGCGTGCAGGAGGCAGCCAATCGGTGTCTCTCTCTCTCTATCTCTCACTGATGTTTCTCTCTCCTCCTCTCTCTCTAAAATTAATTTAAAAAAAAAACTTTTTTAAAAGCTGTGGTACCTTTACACAATGGAACACTGCCATGAAAAGGAAGAAAATTTTACCCTTTGTAACAGCATGATGGACCTGGAGAACATTATGCTAAGTGAAATAAGCAAAGCGTTTTAATGGGTGGTATGCTGGATATCTTCAGGAGGCTCCTCCACATTCACTCTCATTTTCTACCCTGCTTTGGGCTTAGGTAAGCCCCTCTATGAATTGCATCAACTGACTCCTTTACCTACTGGCTTCCTGTTAGATTGAACCAATGGTAGACACAGGCAGGATTCTGAGAGGGAAAGAACAGGGACAAGTATTTCCCAGATTCTCTCCTTTCTGGGTCAATGTAGAATAAGTGCAACCTTCTACTGAAGGTCATAGTTTCTATCAGCTCATCTTTCCATGGCTCCTCCCTTCCCCTTTCAGGCTTAGAAATGCCTCTATATATATACCATACTAGTATTGTCTAATAAAAATATAATGTAAGCAATGTATATAATTTTAATTTTTCTAGTAGCCACATTTTAAAAAAACAAATATAATTAATTTTAATATATTTCATTTAACAAAATGTTGTTTCAACATGAAGTTGATATAAATAATGACTGAGATATTTTTAGTTCCTCTGTTTCCATACTAAGTCATAGAAATCCAGTGTATATATTAAATTTATGACACACCTGCATTCAGACTAGTCACATTTCAAGTGCTCAGTATTATATTATCCTTTCCTGAGAGTTTCCCTTCCTCCCTCTCCCTATACCTTTACAAATAGTCCTTTTATTAATTTATCCTCAAATTACCCATGTGGGTGTGTCATCTATTTTCTGCCAGGATGAAACTGACATACATGGGGGAAATGCTTAATGTAATGTTCAAGGAAAGGCAGTATGTATGTAAAATTATATAATTACAGTACAGTCTCAACTACATGATGAATGCACATAAAAGAAACTTCAAGGAAATATAACGGTAACCAAAAATAATGGAATTATGAATGATTATTTTCTATTTCTTGGTAATTTTCTATACTCTTCAAACTGCTTTAAATATGTTAAAAAAGAATTTAAAGTGTCAAAACAAAAGTCCAATATAATTCTTAAGAAAATGGATAAAGTGAATATAACCAACAGGAGTTGACTATTTTTTCCTACCTTTTTATAACAAGTATGCCTATAAACCCACCCAAAAATGTCTATCAAAAGAAAATGAAATTAATCAAATATAGATTTTGGTATAAATAGAATGTCAAACAAACTGAAACGAATATCACTCTGAGCAAATCTCCACATTCCTTAGAAAGGGGAGTCAAAGACTACCAGGCTCAGACCATGCTGCTAGCATCTGGAGTTTTCAGCATCAGCTCCCTTCTTTCACATACAGGTCAGTATAACTAAGTCAGCACACATGGCCCAATTCAATGCTCAGACTAAAAATAGAAACCAAATATTTACTGGATTTAATGTGGAACATTTCTAGATTCTAAATTCTAATGGTAATGAGTTCAGAACAGTCCTTGGCAGATAAAGAACAGAGCAAGTAGATAAAGGGGGGAAAGGGCAATTAAAGCCAGGACTGATTTTTGCCTCTTTTCCTTCGTTCATAATCTTCTCTGTCGTCATTTAGAGTTGGGAAGGATGGAACAAAGGATAGAATTATATGTAATCATTTCCTCCTTTAACTACTTGGCCTTGCCATATTGCCTACTCTTACAACGGACAATCCCTAACACCTGGCCAAAGTGTTTCAACATCCGTGTGTCCCCCAGATCAGCCTCTCCAAACCTCCTTCAATGTCCAGTTTTATTGTAATAACAAAAAAAATCAGGAACAACTTAAATACCTAATAATAGATTCATTAAGTAATAAAATATCATCCATTGAGTGGAATACTATACAACCATTAAAATTAATGTTATAAAAGACTAGAGGCTGATCAGGGCTGTCTGGGGGGCGGGGAGGGGACCACAGGAGGTTGGCTGGCTGAGGGGAGGGACCACGGGAGGTTGGCCACTGACCTCAAGAAGGGAGCCGGCCCTCAGCCCTCCTGGGAAAGGGGCTGTGCCCACGGCCACCCACTCCCCGTTCCCCGGCGGGGTTGGGAGAGGAGGCGATGGTCGCTGGGCTGGGCATGGAAGGAATAGATGCCAGCACCACAGTTGGCACCCTGCCACTGCGCGGTTCCCCATCTCCCCACCTTCTCCTTTCCTTGCTGCCACACCACCACCGGAGGAAGCAGGCGGGTGGCCCCCAGGGAAGGGAGAGGACAGGAGTGAGACAAACCTTTGTGTTGAGAGCTGACTTTCAATAGATCGCAGCAAGGGAGCTGCTCTACTACATATGAAACCCCAACCCAGAAGCAGGTCGTCTACAAATGGTTTAGCACCAGGGGCCTATGGGGGCTGGCTGGCCAAGGGGAGGGACCACAGGCGGTTGGCCAGCCACGGGAGGTTGGCTGTGGGAGTGCACTGACCACCAGGGGACAGCTCCTGCATTGAGTGTCTGCCCCCTGGTGGTCAGTGTGCATCATAGAGACTGGTTGTTCTGGTCGTTAGGTCGTAAGGTTGCTTAGGCTTTCATTTCATGTGCTACAATGTGAATGTACTTAATGCCACTGAACTGTACATTTTTAAATTATTAAAATGATATTTTATGTTATTTATATTTTACCAAATAAAAAAGATTATTTCATAACATGGAGAAATGCCACAATGTATTGGTTTTTTTTTAATGCAAATAGTATATATAGTATGATGAACCAGTGGGAACCAATCATTAAACAAGGAGACTCAATGATGCCATTAGTTCATTGAATAAAATTTAGGAAGGCTCACAGAAAAAATATAAAAACCTTCTGTACCATGCAGCTATAACCACTATTAATCACTATATAGCTATATGTATATCATATATATATATTTATATGTTCGTATGGAAAAATACAATAATAATCAACACAAGAATAAACTCTGTGTTTCACATACTTACAATTGTAAAACTACTTCTGCCTACTCCTGTATATCCTTAAAATGGGATGGATGAATAGATATAGATCTCTATTAATATCAACCCCTAAATTCCTTAATAATTTTAATGTAGGCAAATAATGTCCAGACCATTGTCTTCTCATCAAAATCCCACACATTTCACTCATATAATTCAAATATCCTTTTTATTCTTTATCTGTTATCTGCTCATCTTAATAAAAACAGCTAAAATGAAAGTGAGTGCTTACTCTTAAGCCATTCACTTTATATGTTTATCTTGTTTCATCCTTGCAAATATGCTATGAAGTAGGAACCATTATTTTTTTTTATTTTACATCTGATAATACTGAAGCTTTGACAGCTTATCCATGTTTTTCAAGATCACTTAACTAGAGCATGGTGGAACCAGGGTTCAGATCCAGGTCCAGCTAACTTCAAACCCATGATCTTAACTACTGATAATATTTCTCAAGGAAAGGCACAAATAAAGATCTTACCACATAAATCCCTAGGTTTGATTAAAAATGTTCAGATTCATTGAACAATCCTTTTAGCTCCTAAATACTCTCTCAGTGCCTATAAACCAATGAAACAGGATTATTCAACTCCTCTGTTATAGCTCAACCGACACTATCTTCCTAGGCACTTATTTCTCTAACCCCATCTTTCATTTTATGTCTTAGTATTTCTCTCAGCATTGTGTTGTTTCAGGCTTCCAAGTGTTTACTCTTACAAGGGCCATCTGCTGAGAATCCCACTTCTACTTCTTCCCAAACTCCTACTCTTCTACTAAAATTTAGCTAAAGCTTCACTTCTTTCAAAGCAGTAACTCCACCATCACTCCAGGAGATTTGATTCCAGATTTGATGTCCCTGCCCCATCTATACTAATAATAGAGGAATATGCAATTGTCCAGGTAACAGTAACGACCAAATAGCAGGCTGCGTGGGGCGACAAGGCCAGCAGGGGGTTAGTGAGGGATGACCAAACGACTGAACAACAGGCTGTGTGGGGCGACAAGGCCAGCAGGGGGATTAGTGAGGGATGCCCAAACGATTGAACAAGCAGGCTGTGTAGGGCAACCAGGCTGGCAGGGGTGTTAGTGAGGGACGACCAAACAACTGAATAGCAGGCTGCATGGGGTGACCAGGCTGGGGGGGGGGGGGGGGCAGTGAGGGGCGACCAAAAGAACAAACAGCAGGCTGCGTGGGGTGACTAGGCCAGCAGGGGTGGGGGCAGTTGGGGGTGACCAGGCTGGCAGAGGGGGGGGGGACAGTTGAGGGTGATCAGGCCGGCAGGCAGGGGCAGTTAGGGGTGATCAGGCTGGCAGGCAGGTGAACAGTTAGGAGCCAGTGGTCCCAGATTGTGAGAGGGATTCTGACTATTAGTTTAGGCCCGATCCCAAGATCAGCAGTCAGACATCCCCTGAGGGGTTCCAGATTAGAGAGGGTGCAGGCTAGGCTGAGGGGACCCCTCCTTCCATGCATGAATTTCATGCACCAGGCCTCTAGTGCTTATATAATGTCAAAGGCATATCTCTATTCCAACACTTTCCATATTTATTCTAATTATATGTTGAATTAAATACCCTCTCCCTTGCTCTTCTGTGAACCCCTTGAAGTGACTTTCTTACTCATTTTTTGTATCTCAGCTTTTAGTATAGTATCTGGCTATGGTTAAATGTTTTATGGATTAATAAATTTACTATTTTCTCCAAATACCCTGATTTCTCTTTTTCATTCTCAGATGACCTTCCCTGTGGAAAAAATAGAATAAGGAGAATTCCCCAGTTTTATATCCACTCCCACCTTATCTTTCTCATCATACTTCTTCCCTGAGTACCTATGTCAACAATCTATCTACAGCTAATTCCTTCAACCATGAACATGGATAGTAGCAATTATTTAAGAAAAGTCTAACTTGCAAGTAATTGGAATCCCAGAAAGAAAGTGGATCAGAAACAAGATTTGAAGAGATATGACCAAGAATTTCCCAAAGCTGATTAAAGATATCCACTCACATATCAAGAGTCTCAGTGAACCACAAGAAGGATAAACACACACACACACACACACACACACACACACACGCACACGCACATGCACACGCACACACACACACACACGCACACCTTGGCACATCATAGTCAACCTGTTAAAAAACATGAAAAAGCCATTTATAGTGGGGGAGGAGTATTGGTGGCAGGAAATATAGATTGTTGACATGGCAACACTAGCTCCAGGTTTTCCCCTTAGTAAGTCCTGCCTCTAACACCTGGCCTCCAAAACCATTGCACTTACTCACTAGGACATGCAGGGAGCTGCAAAACAGAGGCCCAAGGGCTATGTGGGGGGAGTCCTCACGGCTTCCAGACCTTCCTCTGCAGGTCCCCAGAGTCACCATCCCCATCTTCCCTCTGGGACTAGAAGGTGGCAGTCCCAGTGGCATCTCCTATGGGCTCCTGTGGTCTTGGGTCTACATTGTAAACTTCATTGAAATAAAGGATGGTCAAGTCATAGGGCCCAACGTCTCCTGACCCATCCCTACAGGTCCTGGAAGAGGGCTCAGTCTCCAGCTCTGAGGGCTGAGGCCGTGCTACTGTGGGGAGCCCTCTCCCGGGCATCCCTTTCCCAAGAAGCACTGGCCTTAGAGATGGGGAGTCTGGGCACCGCTGGAGCAGGCGTGGCATGTGGCTCATGGTGCCAACTGCAGGAGCTGCTTCTACCTGCAGCCCGCCACCTCCAGGTGCCCCAGACTAGGCCAGGGCTGGAGAGGTCCGGCCTAGGGCTGGGGGCCATTGAGAGCCTAACATTATACATGATGCCTCTAATCTCTAAACTTCTTAGGACCCAAGAAGCAGATCTCAAACCAGCAGAGCGCATGGTTAAGGGAGAGTAGTCAAAGCTCATTGCTTTAAAATCTTGCTGGGAAAACATTTTAGTCTATGCACCTCACACTCTTCTCTGTAAGGATTTTGCCCTCTTTATAGAAAAACAGGCCATTAGTCAAGAACTCTTTACAGAAATTCTATTCTGTACCCACTTCTGTGGTTCTGCCTCCATCTCTTTCTCTCTGAAGGATCCTTCAATTTATCCATTAATTCAAGGTAAACACCCTTCTTTCAGGCTTTTGTGTGTGGAGCTGGAAGTGAAAAGAACAGGATAAACACAGCCCTGGCCCTCATCCTGGTCCCGTACTTTCCAGTCTTTGCCACAACCCTGGAGGCCCTTTTCTGCCTCTACTATAATTCTAGTGTGTCCTTCCTTTTACCTTTATTTATGATCTGAGCACTTTATCTTTTTTTTTTCTGATTTAGAACATGATTCTTCAGTTGTAGTTTTCTATCTATCATTTAACAAGACACTAAAATAAAAGGAAATCTCACTAAAATGGACTGGGAGGCCAGCAGGGGGAGCTCTCAGACAGTATCACTCCATGTCAACTTCAGGAATAGCTGTCAGTTAAGATGCCAACAGAAGAATCATCAACAATTATGGGCCCCAACAGAAACAGACCCTACAAAAAGTTGACTGACTACCCCAACAACTCAGCCCATGAGAAACCGCCATCTCCCTGAACTCATTTTTATCCAATGGAATTTCATTCAAACAACCCTTGCCAACTTCCTTGTTTTTCTCCATAAAATAACTGTTCCTCTCCTTTTTTGATTTGCCTATGACCTTTGCCATAGTTTGTTTGACCCAAATTGCAATTCTTTACTGTTCTGGGATAAACCCATTTTTTTCTGGTAAAATAACTGACTTTTATTTTTAAGTTCAACACACTAAAATGCTGACTTCTGGGTTGCCTGTGAGAATAGAGTAAGGGAGAGACTAATGCTTGTTTTTAATTACATTTTACACTAGTTATTATGAATAATGGAATCCAAGTTAATCAATAAAATGTCCCATAGTGCTGCAACCTCTTGGAATATATTCAACTGGTCATTTGCTCAATTGATCCTGGATTGAATGTCTACATTTAAGAGAATAAAAATAACAAATTTGATAAAAATAGAAAAAGCAAAACTTGAACAAGCAAGTGGACATTACAGAAATTGAAATGGTGGCCAAAGATCTCTCCTTCCAAAAAAGCTATAGGCCAAGAATGTTTAATAGATGTTTGTACAAAGCTGATCAGCTTGTTGCAGAGGGCTAATCAGGATTCCAAGATCAGATAACAACAGCAGAAAAGAAAAAAATGTATACTCATTTTACTTACGAATTGAGTATAAAAGTTTTTAAAATGCCTGAATCCAATAGTATATTTCAAAATTATATTGTTTTTAGACTTAAGCCCAAGAATGTAAGCATGGTTTAGCATCAGAAAAATCTCTCAATGTAATTCACCATATTGATACATTGATATATAAAACTGAGACAAGGCAAATGATGCAAAAAAGTCTTGGATAAAGGTTAGTTTTGCTTAAAATGCATAAAAATTTAAAAAATAAAGGGACCTTAGAACAGCTTGGCCAACCAACAGCATAATTTTACATAATAAGCTAACTGTAAATATGTCCCTTGTAATATCAGAAATAAGACAAGGATGACCTCTGTCACCACCACTGGAAACTCTGTGAACATTTAGAAAAAGAATAAGTAATCATTATCAACCATATAACAGAATCCTATCTAATAAAAGAGAAACATGCAAATAGACCGTATCTTCACTACGCCCACCAGCCAATCAGAGAGAGTATGCAAATTAACCCAACTAAGATGGCGGTGGCCACGGATCTGGAGCAAGCAGGAGGCTTGGGTTGCCCCCGGTGATGGAGGAAGCCAAGCTTCCCACCCGTTCTGGCCGGCCCTGACCTCCTCTCAAGGCTACAAAGTTTCAATTATAGAAGATAAATAAATCCCAGATACCTGCTTCCAGCCAGCCCTGTCCTCTGCTCAAGGAGGAGCTGAAAAAAAGAAAAGAAAAAAAGGAGGGGCTGGGAACTTGGGTCGCAGGGGGCCGGGGGCCATGGCCAGCCTGCAAACAGCCATCTGCCCCTCACCCAGGCTGGCCAGGCACCCCAGCGGGGACCCCCACCCTGAAGGGGGTGTGGCCAGCCTGAAAACAGCCCTCAGCCCCTCACCCAGGCTGGCCACACCCCATCGCTCGATCCCTGTAAACGGGCAGTCAAACATCCCTCGAAGGGTCTCAGATTGGAGAGGGTGCAGGCTGGGCTGAAGGACACCCCCCCACCCCGTGCACGAATTTCATGCACCAGGCCTCTAGTAGTATGTCAATAAAATGATTTGTAAAATAATTTTTAAAGCAAGGAAAATGCAAGGCTAAAATGAAAAGCAAGGCTACAAAACTGCATAAATGTAATACAATGTTAAGTGTGTAAAAAAAATAATTGTAGATTATTTTAGGTTTTCTCTATAAAAGATAGAATAATTCCTTTCCAATCCTTATTTTTTGAAAATTTCTTCTGATATTACCATGTTGGCTAGGATCTCTAATTCAATGTTGAATTCAAATAATGATGGCAGGTACTTTTATAGTTTCTCTTATTTTATAGGGCATGTTTTAAGGATTACGGTAACTTTTATTTCCTAAATTGCTTGCACACTGTTTATGTTGAATAGCTGTCAAATTTTGTCAAACAATTTTATCTGTTAAAAATCATCATATAATTTTTCTCCTTTAAGCTGATAATATAAAAAATCAATCTTTCATAGAAGTAATAAACCAAACTATATAATGATATAGTAACATTTTCTTAAATAGTTAGATTTTTTGAAGGCATTATTTGAGTTTATTGTGTTGCTTGCATATTATATAGAGCAACTGGTTCATTTTAAAGGATAAGAAAATACCATGATATTATTGAAAATGTTCTCTGATTTGAACTCAAATAAATTTCTTTTTTTAAATATCATTTCACAATAGAATATGGACCATATGAATCATTTGTGTTGGTATTGAAATATGTAAATATGTTGTGTTTCTTAAATACAAGCAGCATATCAAGCTTCCATGTCTTTTCCCATATGGTAACTGTAGGGAGACAGTTCATACATAGTTAGATTTTAATTGCTAATGTTTCATGGTTTTGCATATATGCTAGTAAATGAGATTAACCTATAATTTTCCTTTCCTGTACTGTCATTGTCAAAATTATGCTAGTGTCATAAGTTAAATCAGGAATACGCCCTCCTTATCTATATTCAGGAATAGCTTGCATAAGATTAGAATTATTTTTTGCTTAAATATTCTATGAAACTTGCCTCAAAAGCCATATGGGGTTGATATTTTTTCTTTGTGAAAGAATTTTATCTTAATTTCTCAACATAAGTTTTTCTAAGAATTTTCCTATGTCATCTAATTTTGCAGTGTATTGCCACAAAGTTGTTCCTAATAGCCTCTTACTGTCTTATTTATGTCTACAACATTCATAGTAATGATCTCTTTACTAAATCGCTAATATTGTTTAGCTCTTATTCAAGTTTGTCAAAGATTTGTAAAGTATATTAATCTTTCAAAAGTACAGCTTCAGTCTTGTCAATCTTTTCTATTGTCAGTTTGTTTACCATTTCATTGATTACTATTCTTATCTTATTTTCTTCCTGATATATTCTTTCAGGGATTTTTCTCTGCTTTTCTTTTCCTAACATTTTGACTTGGATATTTAGCTCAATAATTTAGCCTGTCTTCTGTTCTTATATAAATAATTAAGGCTTAAAATTACCCTCTTGATACTATTTCATATTCATCGAACAACTTTAGGTACAGAATACTTTTGTATCATGCTATATAAATATTTTAAAGTGTATAGTATCAGTTATTTGACACATTAGCAATTAGCAGTATGCTTTTTATTGATTTTCAAACATCTTGAATTTTCTAGTTATCTATTGTTTGTGATTTCTAACCTAACTGTACTATAGTTAAAGAATGAAGTCTGAACATTTCTAGTCTTTTGAAAATTGTTGAAGCTTGCTTTATGGCCCAGTATGGAGTTGATTTTCCTAAATTTATACATTCTGATTTTCCTAAATTTATACATCTAAGTCTAAGATGACTTAGCCACCTGAAGTTAGGCAGCCTTTGTCAGCGCTCTCCCACACTCCCTGCAGCATGGCACAATGGCTTAGAAATGAAGTGGCCACTTTGGCAGACATGTGCTAGGACCTCATCCGGGAATGTCTGGTTCTGGGGATGCAGTAGGACTCTGTCTCTGCCTCCCACTATGGTGGCATCATTGTCAGGCAGGCTTTCCTTATGTGGTAGAAAAGAGGACCTCGGGGAGCTTCTGGTCCCATCACCTGCAGTTAGTATGTCCAGAGAAAAGAGTTAGGCCCTCTTTAGCTTGGTCTCCAGACTAAATACTAAAAATCACCTCATATCCCCACCAGGCACTATATTTAGGGGATGGCTTCTTTGATGGTCCAGATTGGGTTGCGGGCTAGCCTATATGGTATGGGAAGTGGGACCCCATAATTGTAGGTCCCTCCCCTTGGCCACCAGAATCACACTGCACCAGTGGTCAATGATTTTGCTACGTGGCCTGGGTGGAGAGACACTGTTCTACAGTCTCCTGGAGAATCAGCTGTTCTCAGGGCTTAACCTTTCACTTCCACCAGGATTCTCACACATGCATCCTGAGCATCCTAATCTCTTCACTGAATTTCAGATGTGGCATTTCTCATTATCGGTAGGACTTCTGCCCTAAGAAGTTGCGTTATCACCTTGATTTAACACATCTAAATCCAGCTAATTATTTTTCCCACCAAACCAGTTTTTCCTGTGGATTTTGATATTTCAGCAATGGTCCCATTATTGTTCAGCCTCCTAAACATAAAACTCTAGAGACAGCTTGTCCTTCCCTACCCCACTGCTGCTTCCGATTTCCAGGCTCTTATGGCAACAATCTCTCATTCTACCCTCTACCTATCCATCTATATTCTCATATCAGATTACTCTTCTCAAGATACTGCTAGACTTTCACTTCCAAAATTAAAAACAAAATCAATTTTCTCTATTGTTCATAGGACACAGTCCAATGCTTAGCCTGGCATTTCAATATCTATTATAATCTGGCTTCTACCCATCTTTCCAATCTACTTGATTATTATTTGCTTATACAAACTCTCTGATTCAGCCAAGCTGATGTACTTAAGAGGCCCCATAAATACTATGTCCATTTGAACTATCCTCTTGTGCTTTGTTCATACTGATTCCCCTGCCTCAAACGCTTTGCCATTCTTTTCTCCGTATCTTAGTCCCACCTCTTTTCTTTACAACTCTCCTAGAATGTCACTTCTCCCTGAAATCTTTCTTTACAACTTCAGCAATGTGCTGGCTCCTCCTAATGGAACCCTGGCCACTACTTATTGAGTAATGAAATGTGAGCCCCTCCCCTCTGTAGTCAAATACCAGGTACATCACTGTGTGAGCCCAGAGCCTGCTCAGCTCTAAAGCCAGATCCCAAGACACTCCTCACTCAGGCACGTAGCACATTAAAAATCTGCCAATCTAAAATAGTCTTGTTGCCAGAGGCCAGATGCCTGGTGAGGGCAAGTGTGTATACCAATGTGGTCATTGAATTGCAGCCTTTCTCTGCTCCTAAGAGTGTTGGCATGGTCCTTATCACTGAATATCTGCTTCAAATTTTTCTTCAGATCTCCAGTTCTTTCTGGAAAATGAAGCCAAGCTCTGTATCTCAACCCAGAATCTTGTTAAGCTCTTGTCAGCCCGTTTCTCTGTTCCCCTGTCTGCTGGGAGACACTCATAACAGACTTCACTCACAGATGACACTGCCACCCTGTATATAGCTTTCCTATCTACTTCTGTTCCTCTTAGACAGGGATTTACCTCATTTCACGGTATCCTCAGCAATTAACACATAGTAGGTATGAGTCCTGTTGTTTTGAACCCCCAGCCCCCCAAAATATGCTAATTAAATTAGACCTCCATGAATATTTGAGCTCATCTGAATCAGGCCAGTTGTGTCCTGTCTCTTTGGACATGACATAATGGACAGTTAGTTCCCCATCAAGGAGCAGTTCTCCTTGTTGGAGACTTTTTTTTTTCTTCCTCCTTGTCAGCCCCTACTACTAATTTCCCAGAATGCCACACAATCAGGCATGAGTCATGACATTCAGCATTTGCCATCTTAGATTGACATTTGTTTGGATGGCTCTGAGAGCAAAACTGTCATCTGATTTCTTGGACCTCTATTACATGGCCTAGTGCCTTAAAAACACCGGAGAGTCAACCAAGCTTTGCTGATGACGATGTGGGTTTACTGTATAAAACTGAAATGCTCCACTGTCTTTTAGTCTTGCAATGAGAAATTATCCATCAATCATTCAATGTAAGTTTCTTATTCCTCAATATATCCCTGGTTAGTGTCAGAATCCGATACTGCCTCCAGATGGGAAGTACTTCTCAGTTTACTTACCTAAGGACTTTTCAATAATTTTCGTAGCAATTATAACTATGGAGTAACAAGGAAGAGTGGATTTTTAAAAAGGAGGTGATTAATAGTTCCTTTTAATGTGCAAAACATAGTCGATAATAATAAAGGCCCTTCCTTTTGAAATTTCAGAATAAATAAACCTTTCTTTCTGTCTTATCTATTTTATATGTCTTTCAGACCTGGTCTAAAAGCCTGTTGTTATGCCTTTTTTCTGAATAATATTATCATATAAGGTAAGAATGATCTTCTATCTGTCATTTGGGCCACAAAGTCAACATAGATTATTAAAGCAGTCCTTTAATTTGAAAAGTAGTAGTTAGAGCCTCAATGAATTATTTAGATATAATATGAAGGTATAATAAAATTGCTTTGACTTTAATCAGGTTATTATTAGATACTTTATTTTAGAGTTTAGTTTCCATTATCTTAAAATGACAAAAATGATGGTGCATATTTCTGGGGAAAGGATGAAGGAACTAAAGCAATTTTGCTTGGAAGTAAAATAATAATAATAAAATAATAATAAAATAAAACACAAAACAAACAAATAAAAACCCTGAAAGGAGACTTGATATGACTGTTTCCGGATGTAAGGGTTACTGTAAAGAAGACAGTGGCCTCACATTAGCTACGGTCATGCACAAATAAGTAGAGCTGCTGATGGACTCAGCGCTGGCAGTTTTGAAAAAGCCAGAGATATTGCAGCTGCATTTGTAGCCAAACTGGAAGTCAGATGCCTTCTCTTTCTACCAAACTACCAGAATAGAGACATCGCTACGTCCTTCCAGCTTCCACAGCAATGGGGAGAGGACAGAATGAGCCAGAATGAAGGGGCCAGCCTGCATCCTGGTATGATGCTGAAACCTCCCCTGCAAGGACCCTCTTATTCCCCAGCTCCCTGGAGGAGGAAAAACCTTAGAGATTTTACCATTAAGAGACACTCTCCCAACCGAATCTTCTCCCCATTTCTGTCCAACCTTAAAAGGCTTACCTACCCCATCATATTAAAAAGCCAGTTTTTATTTTAGATCATCAATCTTACTTTAAGTCTGGCAACAAATGCTATTTATTTCCCATATTCACTGAGGAAATGGAATTAAATTGCTCCAGGGAGGAATTTAGAATATACATAAAGAACAATGCCCTGACTGCAAAGTTTGTTGGATGCTAGAAGAGGCTGTTGAGACGAATTATAGAATCTTTTCCCAGAGCCAGCCTTGAAGAAAAAAATACAGGCCATGTCCTGAGCTGGCCTCCCGAGTTGGAGACTGGAGGTCCCTTACCACCCTCTGATGCAGCAGAATTTCAATAATTAGGTTAAAAACTCAAGAGTTTAAATGTTTCACTCCCCAAAGCCAGCTAATGGTTCTATATTGTAGCCTTTTATTTATTCAACAGATTTTATTAACATATTCTAAAGACCTAGATACTTTAAACCTGGATTCATTTTCAGTATTGAACTGAGCTCAGCAATCCTGAATTCCTATTAAAGACTCTTGGAAAGATTTTCTAGACTCTTCGCATTTGCAAAAAAATCAGTAGATTTCCATTCATTTCCATTTTGGATCATATTCTTTCTCCTCGGATGCTTTCTTTCTATAATTATGTCTTTTTGTAAAAGCAACATCTCTTTGCTTATCCACTGGTTCTCCCCTTCTTTTTCGAACATGTCCTTTTAAAGGCAAACACACACTTACCAGAACCTGCCATTCTGTAGCAAGTGACCTACCTCTATCCTTGCCCTCATATTGGTGGTGCCCACCCGTGTCTTCCGTGTCTTATCCCCATTGCTCGATTACAATGTAGGGTTCACTGTTTCCCTTCATTAGATCTACCAACTTTCCACAAGGACTTCTGCTCACCAAAAGGTGTTTTTCTAAGCCCTTTCCTGCCTCCATACCTCAGGGACAATGTATGTCTCCCTCCTTGAAAGTGACTCTGCCTTGTACTCTGTGGCTCCTTCCTCTATCTTCCTGGCTGTGCCTTCTCCACGCCTCTGCTGACTCTTTGCCTCCCCAACCTCTTATCTGTTGACTCGCCTGGGGCTTATCTTCTCCCCTCTGCCAATTTTCCTTCCTACACTTAATCCTTCCTAGAAACACATCCATTCTCTAGGTTTCATTGACTACTCTTAGCTTCTGACTTCTAAGTTTATATCTCCAGCCCTAACCTGTTCGTAGTTTAATATTTTGAATTGCCCAATTCTATCAGAGAAAGTTCCATTTTCTAATTTCTCAGAGTAGGAAATTCAAATGCATCTTTTACTCTTTTTTCGCACCCCTACACTGCCTATTTTTCCAAAGGGTAAGCAATTTAAAAGCCCACTCTTTCAGAGATGGGCCACACCCACTCAGGGCTACTCCTAGAAGCAGGAGATCTGGACTCATAGGGGGTGAGCATATGGAAGGGACCATTACCAGTCTATACAGGATCAGTCCGCAGAGATTCTTTGCTGAGGCTGAATTATTGGAAGTCTCAGCGGTAAGAATATAGCATCAAGAGAAAAAGTCAAGTTGGCACAAATTTAAAAGTTTATCAGACTGGCCAGTACATGGAAAAACAGGTACTTCTGTAAATATTCAGCATGCATGTAATTTGATATAGCCACTTTGGAAAGAAATTTCATTTCGGAGTGTCTCCTACAAATGTAAATGTGTATACTCTATGACCCGGCATAGTTAAAAAGTTCATGGCAGCATCATTAACAATATTAAAAACTGGAAACAATCTAAATGTCCCAACTAGTAGGTAGATGATATTTTATTAACTATCATATATCTATTTATTCTAGAATACTATGCGGAAGTACAATCTTATACTTGGCAGGCCCAGAAATGTCCTTAAAGGAACCAAGTTGTATTGGAAGGAGTGGCCACTGCAGAATTCATATCTACTATTCTAGAATACTATGCAGAAGTACAAGATTGAGGTAGATTACCCTAATATAGAAGCCCCTCCAAAGACATGGTGGTGGCTGGAAAGAAGAAAGGCATGTGGCAAAAGGACACATATATCATTTCTATAAATGCATTCACATACATAAACAGCACTGAAAAGCTCTGTCTTTACAGGAAGAAGTAAATACACAATTGTGTAATAGATCTACAAAGCAAACAGATAAGAAGGACTATTTCTGGGGAGGCAGGAGAGGACTGAGGCCGGGATGGTGGTCAAAGAGGACTTTATCCTTATCTGCAATGTAATTTTTTTAGAATAAAAAATATATGTTTGTATTAATTGTGTGATTATTAGAAAGAGAGGGAGAAAGGGAAGGGTGGGGGGAAAGAGGGGGAGAAAAGGAGAGAAAGAGGGAGAGATAGAGAGACCAGAAGAACCAGAGGATAAAGCAAAGGTAGGAAGTGGAATGGCCAGAAATGAGCCAGGGCGCAGATGGGTCAAAGGGCAGTTAAGGAACTGGTTCTGCAGACACCACTGCAGTGTTCCTCCAGCATGTTTTGCAGCATACTTGGAAAGCCCAGAAGTGTCCTTAAAGGAACTAAGTTGCATTGGAAGGAGTGGCTACTATAGACATGGTTGGTGGGACTAGTAGAAAGAAATAGGGCCAGCAAAGCAAATAGGGCTGACTAGTGTCTGGCTCTGGTGTGGTGCAGATTAGGTTTAGATCAGAGCCATGGTTAGCTAGAAAGAAGTCTAGTCAATGGGCAGGAGACTCAGCAGAACTCATAGGCAAGAACGGCTGGAGTATGGCCAATGCGTACATGCCCCCTGTACATAGAAGGCAGGAACTACTGTATAGAGCCAGTGTGAGATGCAAATTTCAGGGATATTAGTCAATAGTTTATTTCCATGGGAGATTGAAATGCCTGTTGCTTTTTACTTTGATCTTTGAATCATTTAGATTGTTTCCTAATCAGTTCTGTCATGAGGTAATGCTTTGACCTTAAAACCCTCTTAAATCTCTCCCTGATTCTTACCGGCAGTCAGGTTCCTCCTCCACTTGGATTATTACCATAGCGTAAGAAATGGCTTCACTACCTCTTCATTCCAATGCATGCTACATATCACTGCCAAATTAATTTTCTTAAAACATCACTTGCCTCTTATTAATTCACTTAAGAAATGGCAGTGGTCTTCTTTTGCCCACAGTCTGTCTCAACCCAGCATCAGGATCAAATTCCTCTGTTTCGCTCTAAAAGGTCTAGAATAGATAGTGGGAACCATGCCCCTCTTAGCTAACATTAACGCTTAGGCTACCCATGACTTGCATCACTGATTCCTCTAATCACTGGAGTCAGACTCCAAGTTCATGCCTTCAAAAATACAGAACATCAGTGGTAAACATCAGATTAGTCCTTCAGTGGATCAACTCCCCAATGTGGCCTCAAATCATGTACATGACTGTCATCCAAAGAGAATGGTCAGGTTTTTTTCTGTTTCTCACCTACTACCTAGTTCCTGTCCTAAACCAAAGGCACCAGTCCATTAACCCTGCTTCCATGACCTCACCCAAGTCTGTCTTTCTTCCCTTCAATTCATGTCAGTCTCTTGTGCCTTTGCTCCTCCTATTAGCCGACTCCACAAACTCTCCCCTCTCCTCCATCTAACCAGATTCTATGTGTACCGACTTCAGGTTGCATTTCTATCACGTAGCCTTTTCAAATAACTTCAGCCTACAGAGGTTGATCCTGTCACTAAATTCCTCTAGTAGGTACATATATCAGAAAATAATGCTAATATATATTTTATCGTTCTTCATTATTTCATTTGTGCATATGTTCATCTCCCAAGTGTAAATACCTTTGAAGGAAAAATCATATCTTTAATTTTATTGTATTCTCTCCAGTTTTTGACACAGATCCTTGTTTATAGTGAACACTGAATAAGCACTAGATGATGGATTGATTTGATGTATACTATACATGTACACAATTATTCTTTATAGATTATTTAAATTGAGATGTTTTTGGTGGCAAATGGTAGTAACTCAAATGAAACTGAATTTAAAAGGGATCTGATAGGTGATTGGATAAAGAAATTGTGGTACACATATACAATGGAATATTAGTCATAAAAAGGAATGAAATCTTACAATTTTGACAACATGGAGGGACCTAGAGGTGTTATGCTAAGTGAAATAAGTCAGTCATGGAAAAAAAAAATACCATGATTTCATTTATATGTGAAATCTGAAGAACAAAATAAATTAATAAGCAAAACAGAAATAGACTCAGAGAACAAATTGATGGTTGCCAAATAGGAGGAGGCTTGAGGGGCTGGGTAAAAAAGTGAAGGAATTAAGATAAATGTTGCTACAGGGATGTAACAGTACAGCAGAGGGAATACAGTCAATAATATTGTAATAACTATATATGGTGTCAGGTGAAGTGACTTATTGGGGGGATCACTTCATAAATTATATAAATTTCTAATTACTATGCTGTACAATTGAAACTAATATAAAATAATATTGAGTGTCAACTATAATTGGAAAATAAAATACATAAAAGGGATGTGGTTCACCTAACTGAAATTGTAGGTGTAGATTGACTTAAGGCAAAGCTGGATCCATATGCTTAAATAATATCATTAAGAATCAGTCTTTCCACAATTGTGTCAAAACAATAAAATACCTAGGAATAAATTTAACCAAGGAGGTGAAAGACCTGTATAATGAAAACTATAAGACATTGATGAAAGAAATTGAAGAAGACAAAAATAAATGAAAGATTTTGTGCTCATTTATTAGAAGAATATTATTAAAATGTTAATACTACAGAAAGCAATATACAGATTCAGTGCAATCCCTAACAAATTTCAACGACATTTTTCACAAAAATAGAACAAACAATCCTATATTTTGTGTGGCACCACAAAAACACACGAGTAATCAAAACAATCACAAGAAGAACAACGTTGGGGGCATCACACTCCCCAATTTCAAGCTATATGACATGCTATAGTAATCAAAACATATTGTCATGAACACAGACACACAGATCAATGGAACAGAATGGAGGACCCAGAAATAAATCCACACATAATGATGAATTAATTTATGACAAAGTAGCCAAGAACATACAATGGGGAAAGGACAGTTTCTTTATCAAATGGTGCTGGGAAAACTGGACAGCCACATGAAAAAGAATGAAACTGGACCACTATCTTAAACCATACACACACAAAAAACTCAAAATGAGATTAAAGACTTGAATGTAAGACCGGAAACCATAAACTCCTAGAAAGAAACATAGGTGGTAAACTCTTTGCATTGGTCTTGGTGATGATTTTTTGAATCTGACACTAGAAGCAAAAACTAGGAGCTGCCGGCCACACCGGTCCGACCAGCGGACAGACAGCCTACACGTGCATGATTAAATCATGCACTGGGCCTCTAGTATATCTAATAAAGGGTTAAAATCCAAAAATATATATTAAAAAAACTCATACAACTCAATAGCAAAAAAAAAAAAATCCAATTACAAAATGGGCAGAGGATCTGAATAGACATTTTCACAAAGAAGACATACAGATGGCCACAATGTGCATGAAAAGATGCTCAACCTCAATCATCAGGGAAATGCAAATCAAAGCCACAGTGTGATATCCACCTCACACCTTTTACAATGGCTATTATCAAAAAGACTAGAAATAACAAGTACTGGTGAGAAAGGGATCTCTTGTGCAGTGTGGGCAGGGTTGAAAATTGGTGCAGCCACTATAGAAAACAGTAAGGAGCTTCCTCAAAAATAAAAAATAGAACTACCATATGATCTAGCAATTCAACTTCTGGGTATTTATTTGAACACAATGAATAAATCCTATCTAATAAAAGAGTAATGTGCAAATTAACCATCACTCTGCTACACCCACAAGCCATGCCCACCAGCCAATCAGGATCAAGTATGCAAATTAAGCCAACCAAGATGGCTGCGGCCACAGAGCAAGCAGGAGGCTAGGGTTTCTCTGGCAATGGAGGAAGCCAAGCTTCCGCAGTACTGGCCTGACTTGGCCTCCGCTCAAGGCTACAAAGTTTCAATTATAGAAGATAAATAAATCCCAGATACCAGGGCCTCCACTTGTGTCGCCAGGGGGCGTGGCCGGCCTGCAAACCACCACAGGCCCCTCACCCAGGCCACCCCACGCCCCAAGGGAACCCCCACCCTGATCCAGGACACCCTTCAGGGCAAACCAGCTGGCCCCCACCTGTGCACCATGCCTCTATCCTATCTAATAAAAGAGGAATATGCAAATTGATTGTCACTCCAACACACAAGATGGCCGCCACAAGATGGCCAGCAGGGGAGGGCAGTTGGGTGGGACCAGGCCTGCAAGGGAGGACAGTTGGGGGCAATCAAGCCTGCAGGGGAGGGCAGTTAGGGGCAAACAGGCTGGCAGGGGAGCAGTTAGGCATCAATCAGGCTGGCAGGGTAGTGGTTAGGGGGTGATCAGGCTGGCAGGCAGAAGCAGTTAGGGGCAATCAGGAAGGCAGGCAGGCAAGCAGTTGGGAGACAGCAGTCTGGGATTGTGAGAAGGATGTCCGACTGCCCAGTAGGATCAGGCCTAAACAGGCAGTCGGACATCCCTCCAGGGGTCCCAGATTGGAGAGGGTACAGGCTGGGCTGAGGGACAACCCCCCGCCGTGCACAAATTTCATACACCAGGCCTCTAGTGTATGTATGTATGTGTATATACACCGGGCCTCTAGTGTATGTATGTACACTAGAGGCCCGGTGTATGAAATTCGTGCACGGCGGGGGGTTGTCCCTCAGCCCAGCCTGTACCCTCTCCAATCTGGGATCCCTCTCACAATCCAGGACTGCTGGCTCCCAACTGCTTGCCTGCCTGCCTTCCTGATTGCCCCTAATTGCTTCTGCCTGCCAGCCTGATCAGCCCCTAACCACTCTGCTGCCAGCCTGGTTGATGCCTAACTGCTCCCCTGCCAGCCTGTTTGCCCCCAACTTCCCTCCTCTGCCAGCCTAGTCACCCCTAACTGCCCTCTCCTGCAGGGTTGATCACCTCCAACTGCCCTCCCTTGCAAGCCTGGTCCCTCACAACTGCCCTCCCTTGCAGGCCGAGTGCCTCCCAACTGCCCTCTCCTGCTGGCCATCTTGTAGTGGCCATCTTGTGTCCACATGGGGGCAGGATCTTTGACCACATGGGGGCAGCTATATTGTGTGTTGCAGTGATGATCAATCTGTATATTACTCTTTTATTAGATGGGATAGAGGCCTGGTGCATGGGTGGGGGCCAGCTGGTTTGCCCTGAAGGGTGTCCCGGATCAGGGTGGGGTTCCCTTGGGGCATGGGGCAGCCTGAGCGAGGGGCCTGTGGTGGTTTGCAGGCCGGCCACGCCCCCTGGTGACCCAAGTGGAGGCCCTGGTATCTGGAATTTATTTTCCTTCTACAATTGAAACTTTGTAGCCTGGAGCGGAGCCAAGCCTGCTGTTCCCTCCGGGGAGGCAGCCATTTCTGTGACAGTTAATTCACCTTCTACAATTGAAACTTTGTAGCCTTAAGCGGGTGAGCCTGGCCAGGGTGTGCGGAAAGCTTTGCTTCCCCTGTTGCCGCCGGCATCCCTGGCCTGCTCTCTCAAGCTCCATTCTGCTGCCATTTATTTGAATTTGTTTATCTTCTATAATTGAAACTTTGTAGCTTGAGTGGATGCTTAGGCCTGCAATGGCTATGGAAAGCTTGGCTTGCTCTGTTATCTGGGAAACCTTGCTCTCTGTGGCTGTAGCCATCTTGGATTGGGGTTAATTTGCATACTCGCCCTGATTGGCTGGTAGGTGTGGCTTGGCTGGTGGGTGTGGCTTATGTAGTGGAGTGATGGTTAATTTGCATATTACCATTTTATTAGAGAGGATATATATCCCCATGTTTATTGAAACATTACTTATAGCACAAGATATTGAAGCAAGCTACATGTCCATTGATGAATGAATGGATAAAGAAAACTGTAGTATATATACAATGGAATATTATTCAGCCACAAAAAAAGAATGAAATCTTGCCCTTCCCAACAACATGGATGGAACTTAAGGACATTGTGCTAAGTGAAATAAATAAGTTAGACAGAAAAAGACAAATATTATGTGATCTCACTTATATGTGGAGTCTTAAAATAACTAAGCTCATAGATACAGAAAACAGACTGTTACTTACTAGAGATGGGGGGGCTGTGAAATGAGTGAAGAAAACCAAAAGGAGCAAATATATAGTTAAAAATTAAATAAGTCATGGGGATGTAATGTACAGTATGACAACCATAGTTAATAATTCTGTATAACATATTTGAAAGTTGCTAAGAGAATAAATCTTAAAAGTTCTTATCACAAGCCTCGGCCCATGTGGCTCAGTTGGTTGGAGTGTCATGCCATACACTGAAAGGTTGTGGGTTTGATTCCTGGTCAGGCCACATACCTAGGTTTTGGGTTTGATCTCTGGCTGGGGGGCACATACCTGAGGCAATGGGTAGATCTCTCTCTCTCTCTCTCTCTCTCTTCTTCTTCTTCTTCTTTTCTCTAAATAATCAATAAACAAACCACACAGACAAAACAAGTATCTTCAGATGAGAAAACTTTTTTAAAAAAGTTCTCATCATATGAAAAATGTCTGTAACTATGCATGGTAACACTAGCTTGACTTAGTGTGGTGATCATTTTGCAATATATACAAATATTGGATCAGTATATGGTACACCTGAAACTAATATAACGTTGATGTCAATAAAACTAAAAATAA
Source organism: Eptesicus fuscus (assembly GCF_027574615.1). Taxonomy (NCBI): domain Eukaryota; kingdom Metazoa; phylum Chordata; class Mammalia; order Chiroptera; family Vespertilionidae; genus Eptesicus; species Eptesicus fuscus. The sequence goes on along the minus strand of NC_072476.1, from coordinate 79,915,639 downwards.
AATTTTAAAAAATCAATCTTTCTCCATCTCTCCATTCTGATTTCCTCTGGGTTGGCTCTCAGGCAGTCTGTTGACCATGAATAGCAAAGGCAGCCACCAAAAACTCCACGCTTTCATCTCTTCACCCTAGAAACCCAATGGAAACGTTTCCTAGTGGCTGAAACACATAAAATTGAATTGAAATAGGCCAAGAATTGTTGAATAATGGCTCCTTCATATGTTCCAACCTAATTGTTGCAGAGAGAGCCCCAAGGCCTGAAGTTTATTGGTTCAGTTTAGATTCCATGCCCATTATTAAACCAGTCACTGTGGCCACCAGGATGTAATGATCTCATTGGCCAGGTCTGAGTCATATGCCCAACCCATGAGCCATGTGACAAAAGGTGAGAGAAGACCGATTTCTCAAAGGAAATTTAAAGTGCCATCTTCAGAAAAGGGAGAATAAAAGCAAAGGAGGCAAAACGCCAGATGCCCACTGGGCATATAATAGACACCAGCTGTGAAAATTTACCATGGAGGTAACGAAGCCTACACTTCAGGGAACCTCACTTTGCATGGGCTCCTTCTAAGACCATAGATCTAATTTTGTTTTTAATTTTTTTGGATTCTTTATCTTAAAGAAGGGCTCCCCAAATTATATAAGCTTTAGGACCAACAAAACCTGGAACTGCACCTAATAAAAACACTCAAAAATATCTCTAAAATTAATAAGTAAGTATTCCCAATAAATCGTACTTCCTCTTGTTTTTAGTGGAAATAAACCATTTACTAGTTTATTCACTAAATTTTTCACAATAACTTAATCTCTTTGGACACTAACAGAAAATAACTTGATTATTCCCTTCAGCTCTCCCCAATGGCTCAGAACTCAGCATCTTAATGTGTTTTTCTTTGCTGCTGTCACAGACTCACACAGGTCCAGGTCCTTTTTCATCTTTGCCCTTCCGTGAACTTTACTCCCAGATGAAACCTGCCTCCCAGTATCTCCTTTCACAAGAGGCCAGTCCAGTTTGAGGTGTGCATCTCTGGTCCTACTGTGATTTCTTACAGAACCAATTTGAAGAAACCTACCAAGTTGCTCACATTCACTCTAAACTAGTATTCATTTTGGTAAAATTCCAAATCAAAATGAAGTCTCTAAAATTGCCATAGAGAAAACATGAACCATCAGGTGGATCTTATATTGGAGTGAATCTAGGATGTGACTCGGGTCAAAGCCATAGATCTACAGAGGACCCACTGTTGGGGTTGTGCCAAGATTGGGTCTGGGTAACCAGAAAACATGCCCTTGTTGGAATTAACTGCATTTACCCTTCGATTTGGCAGTCAGACAGCACTAGGCATGTAAATTCATGCTGTTTTGAATGTGGGGGAAGGTGAGGGAACTAAGCTTGCCTGCTGCTATTCTGATTACAGCATTTGTCCCTGAGAGAGAGAGCTCTGGGATGGATGCTATTTTTCTACCTTCTCAAGAAACTGGCTTGGGCTGTATATTGGGGAAGGCCAAGGTGGGCACCTACAAATGACAGTTTCTGCTTAGTCCCCTGCAGGTTTCCAAATCTGTAGTCCTTCAGATGTGACACCGAGTTTGACCCATTTATCCCCTCCCTCCACCTCCTGTAAGAAAGAAACTGTCTCTAGGCAGAAGGGGAAGGGGGGGGGGGTGCGGGCGGGGAGAGGGGAGGGAGGTAGAAACCAGATGGTTGTAGCTGGAGTAGAAACCTACTACTGAGGAGCTTAGAGATGCTCAAATCTGGTGACAGTCACTATTTCCCTGCAGGGAAAGGGGATGAAATAACAGAGTGATGGCACACGAGGTCTAGAAGCCTGACCTCCAGTGTTCTGTTTTCTCTACCCTATGTCTACACACATGAAAAATGCAGCCCTTTTCCTTTAACTCTCCGAAGTATCACCAACCTTGAGCTGAGCAGACTTTCCTTTCCTTTTTTTTTTTTTTTTTTTGGTGTGTGTGTGGGGCGGGGTTAGTTAGTAGTAACAAAAAGGGTTGATGTCACAGGACTTAAATAATTTACAAATGATTATTATCCCTTCTTCCTTAAAGCCTCTTAGCCCCCCTATACCTTCCTCCTCAGCATCCCAACCACTCAGTAAGCCCCAGCAAATCACACCAAATCACCTAATGTGTTCATCAACCTCTCCTCTCTATGCACAGGAAGTAGAAATAAAATTGAGACCAAGGGAAAGAGGAACAGAGAGTTGACTAAGAGTTAACCTATTTTATCTTCCCATATTCGGGGAGATTCGGCCAGCTGAAGAGCCCTTCATCCTGGTCCATCTAAACACCTGGGGAGGCAGCAGCACACCAAGGTCTGGGATGGGGGATGATACCGCCCCTCCCCATTCTGAGTTAGGGAAAACTGACTGGATCTTTTGTGAAGTAACGTACAAAAACATCTGAGAACCCATCAGAGTTCTACCTATTAGGTTTTTTCCTCCCAAGCAAACATGTGGTATCTTTTCCAACACTACTTCAACTTTCCAACACCAACCAGGTGCCCTACAATCCAATTCAGTTCAATTCAGACACTAACTCTCCAGACTCCTCAGGTTTAAGGGTTCAGTCCCACAAGACTGTGTCTACTTCACAGACCAATTACAAGTATCAAGTCCCCAGGTTACCCACACTTGTATCAAACTTGGCTGCAAATGCAGGGATTCCCACATACCCTCCTCAATATTTGATAATTTGCCAGAATGACTCATAGAACTTGGGAAAGTGCTTTCTTTGCCTATTATTATAAAGAATACAACTCAGGAAAAGCCGAATGGAAGAGATGCATAGGGCAAGGTATGGGGAGGGAGAGACACACAGTTTCCATGCCCTGTCTGGGCAAGCCAACCTCCTAGCAACTCCATGTCTTCAACCCAGAAGCTCCCCAAACCCCATCAGTTAGGTGTTATGAAGATTTCATCATGGCTTTTCATGATTAAATCAATCTCCAGCCCCTCCGTCCTCCCCAGAAGTTTGGGGGTTGAGCTGAAAGTTCTAGACCTCAAATCAAGGCTCGGTCTTTCTGGTGACCAGAGGCTTACCACCCTGGTCACTCATGAACGTCCAAAGGTTTCAGGAGCTCTGTGTCAGGAACTGGGGACAAAGACCAAGTATTTTTCTTATTATACCACACCACCCCCATTACGTTTACGTGGCTTGCAAAAAACAAACACAAACAAACAAAACACCACACACAAAAATTCTAGCACCTGCTTAGGGTGCTAGCTTCCTAGCTACATCTGGCTCCCCCTATCTGTGTACTCTCCACATCCCCCTATGAGATGAGACTGACCAGGAGCCTTGATTAGTTCTTCATTAGGCTTTTCTACACATAATTAGCTCCCCTGTGGCAGACCTCTCTATCTGTCCCCTCCAAATAAACCATGCACAGTAATCAGCATTCTCAGAACATTGGCACTGCATGCCCACTCCCCCTCTCTTGTTCCTGAAGAATCTTAGGCTGTACGTGTGGTAAGGATGGACTTAAATGGCCCAGGAACTCACTCCCACCCTCTCTCATACAGGCATCCTCTCCACTTTTTTGGGCCAACTCCATAGGCCCCTGGGTCACTGAAGTCCCATAAAGGAGAAGAGGGTCCCCCCCGAGTGGCCAGGGAGGCCTGTTTGCTCAAGTCTCTATTGGGAAACTCTCAGAGCTGGGGATCTGGAGACTCTGGAACGCAAAACCAAAATTTTTACTAATTAAAACGGGATGGGATGAGGACCAATGTGACCGGTGGCCTCAGGGCATTCTGCCCTACTGGCTTCCTGACCCCCTCCTGGGAGGAAAAGCGAAAACACCACCTCAATAGAACTCAGGGAAACAAAGCTTTCCTCTTGGGTTATCCAGACATCTTCCTTTGGCAGTAAAAACCTCCCTCCCTCCTAGGTTGGGGCTTTGGTAATCTTTGGCCCCACGGCAGCCTCGGCTAGGGAGGCCTCCAGCCCACACTAGTTGATTTGAAATCCCGGTTTAGGTCCCAGCATGTGACAACGTGCTCCACTCTGATGACACGTTTCGTTTCTAATAATAGAGCCGATGAAGTAATATTGCAATTGATGTTCCCGGGGATTTGATTGGGTAAGTGCCTAAACTGTGGCGGGGGAAGAGGGTTGTGTGGACGGATCACATTAGGATTCCGGCCCTATCAACGTGCGGGACCCAGAAGGACGTCAGCGGGCCGGTTCCCTGCGTCCGCCAGTCCCGCCACCGATTCATCTGGGATCCTCAAACCGAGGAGCCGGTAGAGACGAGGGATCAGGGCGGCCGGTTAGAGCCAATTGCCTGCTTCAGGGACTGCCAGCCCTTCCAGGCCTAGCAACAGGGGGAGGGAGGGGAAAGAGGAACCCAGCTTCTCTGCGGGAAGACACTGAAGCCAGAGCGACACCGCCCCCCCCCCACCTCCTCCCGCCCCCCAACCTCCCCACCTTGCAGCACAAGCTTTGAAAAGCTGCTCCCGCATCTGAATGGAAACTCAGCACCGCCCGGAGGCGCGCTCCTTCTCGCCCAGCCTTGCAATCTATGCCGAGGGGAAGGTGGTGCGAGCCTGCGCCAGCGCCCAGCTCCCGGGACGGGGCCGGCGATGCTGCTGAGCAGAACTTGACCGAGCCTCTTCCTCGCTGCTAGTGGAAGCGATGCTGCAGGGCACCGCCGGCGCTCCCCCGGCTCTCCTTCAAGCTGAAGGTTACCCTCCCGCGCAGCCAGCCCCAGCCCTGTGAGTGCCCCGCGCTTCGGTCCCCGCTCCGGCTGCTCGGCTGCTCGGCGCAGGGCAACGACTGGGCCGCCCGCGCCGGGGCGCACTGCACCAGAGGCTTCGGCTTGGTGGATGTGTATGCATGAGTTCTGCACCGAATGGGCGCAAAAAGCGCCCCAGCCGGTCCACCCGCTCCTCGATCTTTCAGATCAGCAAGCCCCAGCTGCAGAGCGGGGAGTGGGAACGCAGGGGCAGCGGCTCCGAGAGCGCCAGCAAAACCCACCGAACCCTGGACGACTGCAAGATGGTAGGTGAAAACTGCGCTTTTTTTTTTTTTTTTTTTTTTGGAGAAGAAATCGTGTATGTGTAGGTTAACCGTTTGCTTGAGTACCAGCCACTCCCCCACCCTCAGTCCTCCATGCCGATCACGTGCGCACGCACTATTTTTAAATCTGTAGTCCCCTAGGTTCGGGGTGACACCCAGGTGGTGACGGCCCCTCCAAGAAGTGCCAGGGCCAGCGTCTTGAGGTCATGCCTCTACCCCTCCGAGAGGGGTGGAAGTGGGAGACGCTGTTAAAGGGCTTGCCCACCAGGGAGGGAAAGGACAGCGAGGTGGAGGTGCCGCTTTGTGGGGAGCCGGCAAACAGACCCAAACCGAGTTGAGGGCACGGGGCCTTGCGGAGGGGCCTGGAGGGGGCGAACGTTCCAGTCGGAGGCTGTGCCCCGTCTTCCCATCAGGCTCCGGAGCCTGAGCAGTTCAGTGGTCCCGCAGGAGGCGAATGGTTTGCCTCGTATAACCTCTCTTTGGCCTTTACCAACTTCAAATTCATCTCCTTGCTGTAATCCACGGAGCGTTCTGGAGGAGAGTTCCCGGCCTCGCTGTCTGACAACCTGGGAGTGGCAATGGGAGCGCTCAAATAGGCTGCCTTCAGAAACTGAGTCTGAATGGGTGTGGGGGCCAGTAGGTCTGGAAATAGAGCCTCCACAGCCGGACTTCCCCATGAAAAATCAACACTGGCCCAGGACAAAGAGAACGTGCCATCTTTGTGTTTTAATCTTTAAATAATGTGTAGGCTTTTAAACCAGAGATTGGGCTGTTGTGGGGGGATGGGGGAGAGGGGGGGCAAAGGGGGAGGCTCAAGGGTCAGTGAAACCCCTGTTTATGTACACCCAAAATAGGACATTTTCGGATAAGCGTTTCTTGAAAGAAACTCACTTCTTTTCCAGCTTGTCCAAGAGTTCAACACGCAAGTGGCCCTGTACCGAGAGCTGGTCATTTCCATTGGGGACGTCTCGGTCAGCTGCCCCTCACTCCGGGCGGAAATGCACAAGACAAGAACCAAAGGCTGTGAAATGGCCCGTCAGGCGCACCAAAAACTTGCTGCCATCTCAGGGTAGGAGACTCTTGGCGTTATTTGGTCATTCATATGGAGGATGCATGCACATGGACATATCTACGGTGGCCAGGGACTCGGAGATGAACTCTGCAAATTTGGGGTTTTAGCCACTCACCCTGAGATGGGGAGTCTCTAAACAAACTATAGGCCAAATCATAATCAAAGGAAGTATAATCATCATGCCTCAAGATTATTTTGTCATCGGTTGCTAAAAATCTGCACAAAAGGCCTGTGCAGTAGAGAATCTTTGCTAAGTCCCAGATTCGCTAAACTATTTATACCATGACATGAATTCCTATGATGCCATTTAAAATAAAATCCCTAAAATAAAGTCTTGGATCTAATTTTCTCTCTTCACTGTAGTATACAAAAGGAAAGGTAATTTGTTTGTACCTTTGGTGGCATTATATTAGTTTCAGGTATATAACATAATGATTTGATATTAGCATACACTGTGAAATCATTACTACAATAAGTCGACTTTAACACTGTCACCAAAGTTAATTTTTTTTCTTGTGATAAGAACTTTTAAGATTTACTCTCCTAACAACTTTCAAATATGCAATACAATGTTATTAATTATGGTTGTCCTACTGCACATTACATCTGAAAGGGAAGTTTTAACGTAAGAAAACTTTTTAAAGATTGGGATAATTCACAAATCTAACTAAACCTAAGTTGCTTATGCCCTCCCTCCCCAATTATTTTTATGCATTTGTATCACATCTATGGATTCCCACGCTTATTTTAGATGATAATATAGTGAGAAAAAACTCTTTTGGGACTCTATCCACTTCTACCTGATCTCTCAATATGGGGCAAATAGTCATGGAGTTTATTAACAGTTCCTATTTCCACATAAGTACATATAGAAAGGAAACAGGAATTTTTATACAAATATATTAATTGTTTGGTTCAACTTGGATATAGCCTTTTATCTGTTTATCTGTGTGGATGCGGCTTTGTCAGAATACACATGCAAGTTAGATCACTTGATAATGTTGCAGAATGATCATTTATAGGAATTATATCTAATTTACCTGGTTGGAAGAATCGTTCTTTGCCATTTTTAATGCCAATATTGTGCATAGTGACTATTATTGGGATATAAAGATTAGAAAGCCATATGTTGCCTCTCTTAATTACTAGTTTACATTTGATACATTTGAGAACAAGCATTTTCTATCATGAAAATAGATAGAAAATCTATTACATGAATAATAGAGTATACCAATCTCCTTGAAGTGAAAGAGAAATGTTACAAACCTATTTTAACCAGTAGAAGTATAGAGAAGCCTTCTCCTTTTCTGTTTTAACTGTTATACTGTACTTAGCAGGAAGTGAAGCTGGGAGTGAATCGAGAAGGTGGGAGGAAATTAAGTGTTTCAGAAATCGGGGAAAGAAATGCAACTGTGATACATACCAGACAAGAATGGAGGGAAAAACCATCAGAAACACCAAGGGGAATAGTGGTGGATTAAAAATGACAGAGAAATAATGATTCGGAAGTAAAAACAGTTTTAGAACAGATCATTTTATACTCAGGGCTAAGGAGTAGCATCTTTGTAAACTTTTTGACCAAGAGTGTACCATGGGGTTATATCAGGATTCCTTTAAGTTGGAACTCAAATTGATAAACATGTTCTCATCAGAGAAGGTGGACTGGTTCAATTTAGTTTATTTTGTTATATGAGAAATAAAGGTTCTTCTAAGGTTTAGAAAAGGAAGATCCTGAAACTAATAACTAAAAGTTGAGTTTTGAGGATTTGAGATGGATTTTATTTATTCAGGTTCGTAGCCCTTTGCTCCTTGCTTACATGTTATCTGAGGGTTGATGTTACAGGGGCAGTTTTATAAGAATTAGTGGAAAAATATGTTGTTCTTAGAGCCTTGCCAAGGTCAGGCCATCTCTATAAGATATTCTAAAAAGTTTGAAATGTTTTCCTCCTTAAAATAATAATTAAATACAGTTTAACCTTCTTTCTAAAAAATGACAGCAATCTAATTGAAGGAAATCCCTTTAGCTCCTCACCATCTGGGCTCCTTTAATGAAGGATGTAATTCCCTGAGCGAATTCCATTCCTCATGCTGCTAGTTATGTGGGCTCTCATTTCAAACTTGATGTGAAGGCTAGAAGGGAGGCTATAGGATTCACTTATAGTAGTTTTATGAAGCAGGTTGGGTAAGGAGAGCAAAGGTTTTTGGGTAATTGTAGAGAGGAAGTCTGGATTTTTTGAGAGCCCATTATTTGCCGGCACACCCCAGCTAACTCATGGAATAGTACTTTGAAGGAGCGATTATTAGCTTTATCCTACAGATGGGTCTCAGAGAGGTTAAGGAACTTGCCTAATGGCCACATGCCTAAGAAGTGGCACACCTTTGCTCCAGCCCTACGTTTGCATGCTTCTGAAATCCACAATCTTTCCTCTACATAATGCTGCCGTTCAAAAAAGTGGTGTGTAAAAAGGAACGAAGCGCTGAGACATGCTAATATATGGATGAACCTCAAAAAGAAAAGTATGCTAAATGAAAGAAGCCAGTCACAAAATACCACATATTATATGGTTCCATTTATATGAGGCGCTCAGGAAAAGCAAATCTGTCAGAAACAGAAGTAGATTAGTGGTTGCCTAGGGCTGGGGGTGGGAACAGGGAGTGACTGCAAATGAGCTTGAGGGATCTTTTGGGGGATGAAAATGTTCCAAAATTGAATTATGGTAATGATTATGCAACTGTGTATTTACTAAAAATCACTAAATTGCATGCTTAAATGCATGAATTTTAAGGTATGTAAAGTATACCTTAATGTGTGTGTGTGTGTTTTAAGATGTGATCACCATCGCCATAATTAATGCTTGCCTTTCCTCGGCTTTATTCTTTGCTACATATGTAGCTTTTAGTGAAAGGTATAAGAGCTATAAGGGATGGGGGAAAGGAAAAGTTGGCTCTCCGTGCATTCATCAAGATGCCGGCCTGAGAGCTAACATCTAAGCACCAGTGTTTGCTCTGCGTAGGGTTACAAGTGAGGGAAAGGAGTACAGGAATTCACTCATTTCTTACCAACAAAGACCACTCCCTTCCTGTCTATCACCTGGTTTGGGGCCAGAGGAGAGAGACAAGATTGAAGGAGGACAGGGTTAAAAAAAAAAAAAAAAAAAAGCATGAAGCAAGATAAGTAGAAAGAGAAAAAAACAATGCATTCGAATTAAACAAACTACAATTGCTGCATGCCTCTTATTCCTGACCAATTGAGAGCCTCCAGGACTGGTGAGAACGAAAGAAGAAAGCTCAGACTGTGTTTCTCACTAACTGACATGGGTATGAAGACCATTGAAACACACACAATTGAAATACGTTCTCAAATTGTGTCTAGATCAGCAGAAGTTTGGGTACAGCCTTTTCTTTCAAAGGCATCTGACGTTTTCTGGACTGAGCCAGCCAGGTGCATCAGAAGTCTCCTCTGACTGGCTTGATTTATTGCAGTTATTGTACCTTTGCAAAGCTGATCCTCTCCTAAGTATTAAAGCTGAGGGGCCTTAACAATTAATTGGCAAAAATGATCCCACACTCTTTTAGCAGCAGAATCTCCCCTTCAACCGTATGTGGAAAGCCAGAATTATAAGGCCAAAGTGATGTTGCACTGCTGTGTGAGTGTGAGTGTGTGTGTGAGCATATGTGTATAAGTGGCTGTCCTGGCCCTGTCTGCTTGGACTTCCTCCCCCAAATGACTTCTGAGACACCTTCAAAGAATCCCTAGGGCTCCATGGCACAGAGAGAACTAATTTAGCACCATTACCTTATTTTATATTTGAGGAGTCAGATTTAGATGATTGAAGTGACTTCAGAGGCAACGTGGTCAAGTAAACCTGAGGATTTTGCAGTCAGGCAGACCTGGGCAACATCATATCTTTTGTGACCTTGATGGAATTATCCTTAACTCTAAATCTCACTTCGCTCGCCTGTAAACCAGGTGTCATGCTCACTCATGCGGTTGAGAGGATTAAGGGAGCCAGTATGTGGTGCCCAACCTGTCCATGGCACTCTGCCAGTCCCAGGCTGCTCTGAGACTGGAACCCAGGTCTCTCACTCCCTGCTCTAGTCTCTCACTCCCTGCTCCATCAACCACATCACTTCCTGAGAAGGAAGAGAGAGGAGCACAGCACCCAAGCCAGGAGTGACCTGGAGGAGCCAATGTCCTCCAGCAAACCCAAGAGCTTGTGCTATGGCTGGTGAGCTGGTGGTTTGGACTCCTTTTCCTGCACTGCTTCCGTGATGTCTACTGCACTGCCCTTTCTCCGCTGCCTTCTGCTGTGTCTGCTGAGGAGAGTGAAAAGTCAAGTTTAAGTGTGATAATGTGAGAGGCAGTACATTGTGTGATGGGAAAGAGCACTGACCCTAAATCAGACAGACCTGGTTAAAATTAGGGATATATACCTACTGATATGCAAGTTGCTTCACAGGGTGGTAATGGGTAGCCTGGTACATTGATTAAGTACATAGACTTCGTACTAAACTGCCAGTGTTCACATTTCAGCTGTACCATTTATAAATAGTGTGATCGTGGACAAAAGATATTGTCTCTCCTTGCCTCAGTTTTCTAGTCAGCAAAATGGGGTTAATAAGTAACAGGACCAAAGCGTATGGTATTATGAGGATTAAATTAACATCCATCAAGCACTTAGACAGTAAATGCTATTATTAAGTGTCAGTGGAATTATGAATAAGATTTAAAATGCATAAGATTTAAAAGTATATTTACCCATCAAATATTTTTCAAATAAATACTTTGGCTGGGATAAATTTTTGCTTACCTTAGTTTCTTACATTATCTTCTGACAAATTTTCCAGGTTATTTTCCAGATGGTTATCAAAAGGCCTCTTCTTTAAAACCTTAAAAACAATATGGAGATGTGAGGTGAGGGTTCAGAAGTACTTAAGTTTAGATATATGTTCTTTGTATAAATTGGCCTAGATGCTTCATAAATCATATATTTATAAAATCTATTCACCTCCCTCTAGTATGGCTGCGTGACACAGGACAAGTCTGTTTCGCTCTGTACATCTCAGTGAGAGGGTTGAACTTGAATGACTTGTGAGTCTTGTGGCTCCAGCGTTCTAAGTTAATTCATGTAGAATCACGTTTGTTTACAGAACCGAGCTATGAAAACACAAGCACTGTGGAGGAAGTTTGAAGACTGAATGCCAGAAATAATTTGTCAAGCTGGGAACACAGTATGATCACAGAAAGAATCTTAATTTCCTAATGGCTTTCTGGAACAATAGAACGAATAACCTAGAGACCCAAGCCCACAAATTTCAGGCTTTTCCCTCCAGCAGTTACTTTCCTGGCCGGTCATGCCTATGTTCCCCTACTTTTCAACATCTCTCTTCTCATTCTTTCTTCTGTTTTATTTATAGGAGGGGGTCTGTTTTAGTTTTATTGGATTCCTACTTGACTTTTCTGCTCTACTTTTTCCAGGCCCACTTCTAGCTGGGTCTTGTCCGTTCCCTATCCTGTTTCCTGGGAAGTTAGGAGGTGCTAGAAGGAGAATAGAGCGCTGGCCAGTCAGTAATGCTCCCTTTCAACACTTGGGCTGAGACAGTGGCAGGTGTGTGGCTGGTGGAGTACGCAGAAGTGCTCGGTGCCATGGAGGCAGCTCGCTCGCTCAGCTTCCTTTGCTCCACATGCTAGAGGAGGCCTCGGTGTTAGTGACAGAGGCCTGGTTGGCAGGCAGGCCACTCCACCCACTCTGTCCTTTAGCTTCCCTTCCTATTACAGGTGTTTTCGCTTCAAATTTTTAACTCTCATTAATCAAACAGTGCGAGGTGAGTTACATCTGCACCAACAGAATATGCTGTCCATCAGCCATAATGCTGGGAGACAATTCTGTATTAGTTTGCCAGAGCTGTAAGTGACAGAGCTCACAAACTGGGCTTACCCAACAGAAATGTCTGGTCCCTCAGTTCTGGAGGCTAAAGGTCCAAGACCAAGGTGTGGGCAGGGCTGGCTCCTTCTGAGGGCTGGGAGGGAGAATCTGTTCCTCTCCTGTGTGTGTGTGTGTGTGTGTGTGTGTGTGTGTGTTCAAATTTTCTCTTTTTATATGGACATCAGTTATATTGGATTAGAGGCCCATCTTACTCTAGCAGGACCCAATGCTTATTACACCTATAATGACCTATTTCCAAATAAAATCACAGTATGACGTACTGGGTGTTAGGACTTTAACATATGAATTTGGGGCAGGGAAGACAGACATAATTCAACCCGTAGCAAATTCACATCTGCAGTAGAATGCACACTTTGGCCTGCATTGCCCAATGGGGATGGAGTTTTGCCCAGAACTGTCTATAGACTCTCTCAACACTTGCACACTAAAACTTCCCAGTGCCCAGTGTTTTCTCGTTTGCAAGACCGTAGCTCATGTCAGGGGTGGGGGTCGTGACCCTGGAATAGAAGGCTTTCTGTGTGAGATGGATGTGCTTACCAAGGTACTAAATCCCCACTACGGTTAGCACTTTGCTCTCACCAATGTAATTACTGGTATCAGAAGGGGGAACCGAGATCCTGCCGCAGAAGAGAAGGTGTGGGGAGTGAGAGAGGTACCTGACAGCCCACATAAGGGGCTTCACCTTCTCAGGTGTTTGTGGGAGAAGAGCAGGTCATGGTCACCTGGAGGTGCTGATACTGCCACATAAGGACCAGAAGCGTACTCTGGAGCGAGTGGCAAAGCGCGGACTCGCACCAGGTTAAAGCAGAGTGCTATAATTAGCAACGAAACTAAATATGACATGGAATCCAGACGAGTGCTCTCCCGTTGCTTGTTGAAGTTTAGCCTTTTCCTGTTTGAATAATCTAACGGCTTTCACCTTGTTAGAGCCTTCTGGATAGATTTCCAATTAGAGGGGAAATTAGATTGTAAACCAAACTTTAGGGAAACTTGTCACTTTATTATTTATACTGTGAAGTCCAAGAGAGCAAGGCTGTGTTCATTCGCATTGGCACCTGGGTGCCAAGCTCGGTGAGGATGTACGTGTCTTGCTTGTTCATTCAGGGGACTTAGTATTTTAAAATCTATTCTTCAAAGAAACTGTGTCTTTGACATAGACTTTAGTAAGAATTGAGAAGCTAGATTAGCTTACAGTTTATGACATTTCTATTGCATTTGACTGTTTCTTTCTCGTTTGTAACTATAATGTCATTTTTAAACAATGGAGGGCTTGAGGAGCTCACCTCAGATGGATTCCTGAGGCATGGGAGCTCATTATTACAACAAATCGGGGGGCAGTGTATACTACAGAATTACTCATAAAGTAATCATGTCTAATTGAGGTTATCTGACAAAATATCTCCCTCACCTCTGTCTGCCGGGTGGTTTTATATTGAATAATTAAATAACAATTTTCCATTGAGATTACCTTTTCAATCCATTCTTTAAACTTTTGGCCCTTAAATGTTTAGTTGTGTCTCATCCAAAAAGATAGCCATATAAATCATAGCTCCAGAGTGGTAACTATACCCCAGTCCGTCCATTTATTTCCTCTGCTCTACAAACATGACTTCAAATAAAAACACACAAGAAAAAACCTCATGAAAAATATTTAATTGCTTGTCTAAATGCATATATATGTAAACAAATACTAACATTTGTGAATAGACCCTTGTTAGGATAAAGTGTCTGAGCCTTTAAATAGAAGAGCTGATTTAGCAAATAAAGGCTTTCCATCTAAGGGGAAACTCTAGACACCATCAGGTTAGCAAAAATCAGCTTAACATTTGCAGCTGTAGATATATAGTAAACTAGTTTGAGTTGGAGTGAAGGAGGGAAATATATTAACCAGAAGTCAAACCCCTAGCACAGTGGTCGGCAAACTGCGGCTCGCGAGCCACATGCGGCTCTTTGGCCCCTTGAGCGTGGCTCTTACACAAAATACCACGCCTGGGCAAGTCTATTTTGAAGAAGTGGCGTTAGAAGTTTAAGTTTAAAAAATTTGGCTCTCAAAAGAAATTTCAATCGTTATACTGTTGATATTTGGCTGTTGACTAAAGAGTTTGCCGACCACTGCCCTAGCACATTCTTAAGTTCCCCTCCACCCACTCTGTCAGTTACAAAGTCCTCTAGTGTTTTCTTTTTCAGTGTCTATTGTCTCTCTCCTTTATTCCCATTTCTCTGGTCACTCTCTCAGTTCAGAATCCTGTCCCCTCAGGCCATCAACTATTGTAGTGCCTCCCAGTGGGTCTCTTTAGTGTCATTCTCTCACCTCTTCTTTTCCATTGATCACTAGATCCGAACTAAGCCTAAAATTCTTCTCTGATCTCCTCACTTATTTGCTTTAAAACTTCCAAAGATTCCCATTGTCTAAAGCAATGTTTCTTCAAGTGTGATCCCTGGGTTGCTTGTCTCAGAATCACCTGGGGCACCCTCAGACAAAGAAGTGAAATCTCTGAGGAGCGAGGCCTGGAAATCCAAATTTTTAACAAGCAACACTCCATCCCCCAGGAGATTCCTGAACATGCTAAATATAAGGCCTGTTGGCCTGAAGCAGTGATTCTCAACCTGGGCCGCACATTGAAGTCACTTGGGAAGCTTTAAATAATTGCTGATGCCTAAACTCCATCCCTAGAGTTTCTGATTTAAATGATCTGGGATGCAGCCTGGGTATCGAGGTATTTTTAAAGCTCCCCAAGTGAGCATCTTCATTAAAATGGATTATATTGGGCTCCATTTAACTAAAACTTCAAAAGAGCAATTGCTTGAAGGCACCAGGGTTTATTCTCTCACAGAAGAACAGCCCTGGAATGGGCAATGCAGAAGTTGTCTATCCTCTTTCTGTCGCCCATTCTTAGTTTTTCCCCATCCCCCTCACTTTAGGATACAAAATGCTACAGGAGCCCCATCCATCAGCCCAAGTTCCAGACTAGAAGAAAAGTGAAGGGTAAAGACCCCACTTCCCAGCTAGGTCAGCCCTCTTGATGCAGTCCCAAACAAACCGTCCTCCCAGGCTGTGTGGCAGGGTGCCCCTAACCACAGGGAAACTGGGGAACACATTCTTTGTCATTGCCAAAGGAAGACTTTATTAGTTAGGAAAAGGGAGAGGAGGGGCACTAACACAGCCTGTCACAGCCCCCAACCTGTATTCCTGGACTTACCTTTTACCATTGAACTGGCAAATCCTTTACCTACTCAAACTGTCTGCTTTTTATTCCTTAAGTGTGTGTAACAGGATAGCCCTACCCTATGAGTCTACATCTATGGTTTCTCTCTGTAAAGGCATACTCTTTAGCTATTCAAAGCAATAATTTCCTCTCCTTAATATCAAGGTCGTACTTGCCATCTCATAGTCCACCATGCTACCCACACAAAAAACAGTAACAGAGGGCAGGGTCTCAAATGGAATAAGACTGTACTGCTTTTAAATGGACTCGTGAAAACGATAAGTGGTTTAGAAAACCATGTGGGAGAGCAGGAAGTTAGGGAAGATGCCTTTGAAAGGGCTCGAATAGAATTTTCACAAGGCAGGATGTGAAATGGGAGAGGGCCTGCAAGGATATAAGGAGTGGCACGCAAGAAATCAATTTTAGAAAATCTACCTGAGATTGACAGGGACTCTCTAACCCATAATTCCATAAATTATAAACCCATTCAACATCTATGACAGTATTTCTATGGGGAAATATATTCATTTCCAATTCTGGAAGTCATCTTCTTTTCTGGGAACCTATTCGCAGAACACTCATCCTATGCCTCATGCTCTTGTAGCTGCTAGCGATACAACAGTTCTGAACAAAATAGGCAAGGTTCCTGCATTGATGGTGTAGGAGGGCTGAAAATTGCTATTTTCTGAATATTTGTGTCCCCAGAAAATTTATATGTAGAAATCCTAATGCCCAATAAGATAATATTAGGAAGTGCAGCCTTTGGGAAGTGCTTAAACCGTGAGGGTGGAGCCCTCATGAATGGGATTAGTGCCCTTATATAAGAGGCTCCAGAGGGCTCTCTGGCCCCTTCTGCCAATGTGAGGAAGCAGCAAGAAGGCACCACCTATGAGCCACAAAGAGGGTCCTCACCAAGCACAACCATGCTGGTGCCTGATCTTAGATTGCCCAGACTTTGGACTGTGAGCAATCCATTTCCATAATTTACAAGCCACCCAGCTCATGGTATTTTGTTGTAATGCTCAAATGGACTAAGACAAAAAGAAACAAGCCAGAGAGAGAATGTTTCAAATAGTGATAAATGCAGTGAAGACAATTAAAAATAGGATGATATTATTAAAGAATGATGGATGCAGGGCAGGAAGTTCTTTTCAGATAGAGTATTCCGAAAGGCCCCTCTGAGAAAGTGCTTTTCTACCTTGGTATCGGACTTAGAGAAGGGATCCTCATGTGATGATCTGAGAGGGAAGCATTTCAGGCAGAGGGACTAGCAGGTATAAAGGTCCTAAGGTGAACCAACCCTGGCATGTCTGAGGAAAAGAGAA